>NW_024528488.1:2175995-2428811 GCF_017590135.1 Pyrgilauda ruficollis | reverse complement strand
CGGCGGGAGCTCCGCCGAGCCCCCGCCCTCGCCTGGCGCTGGGCGCGGGCAGCGGCCGCCGCCGCCGGGCCGCTCCGTCCGCCTGTCCGGCCGCGGGGCTGACGCGGAACGACAGCAACCGACAGACGCCCGGGAAGTCGAGCTGAGAGAGGCGCCATGTTAAAGTGTTAATAAATAGTTGTCTTTGTGCGCTTTCGGTTTTGTCCGAATGCCCGGGGCTCCGCGCCCCGCCGTCCATCCGCCGCAGACGCGCCGCGTGCCCGAGGCGCTGCCCCGGCCATGAGGGGCTGTCGCTTGGCCCTCAGGCTTGGCCCGCACCTGGCTGCAAACCACTGCGATAGAGAACATCGCTGTGTCTGCAGTGCTCCTCACCCCGGCTCCAGTGCTGAGCCTTGGGTAAAGTTTTTTCAGGGGTCGTTTATGTGTCTCTTCACCTCCCGCCTTATTTTGAGTAGTTCATAAAAACTGTGTCATTTTAGACAAAACTTGAAGGGATAGTGGTTTTTTTCCTCTTTTGCATTGCTTGTTTTTGAAGCCTTAACATTTCCAGTTAGGAATCTAGAAGAAAGAGGTTTTTGATGATTATCATCACTGTTGATGTTGCTCACATGCTGATGTAGGTCATGAGCGTTGCAAATACACATTATTTGGTGCGTGACTTCCCAGCAGTTAGCAGTTGCTTCTGCATGTATTTTTTCCCTTATTTTGTAAGACAGAGATGGTGCATCTCTCATTCTTTCTCCTTCTCACTCCCACTTTCTCCCCTCTGTGTTCTTGAAGGGCTTTGACAGTTTAAACAACTTCTTTTGTTGGAGTGTTTGTTTTGTTGTGTAGACTGAAGTGCTAATGAAGGGGCTTTCTCCTTTTTCTTCTCCAGCCCTTAAAATCAAGCACGGAGTTTTATTTTTGTAGAACAAAAAGCTCTGAGTTACTAATATTTATGGTCTGGTTTGCAGTCACCATTAGTATTTTATATTCTGAAAAATGCTCTTTCATTTGGACCACTTTGCTTTTTGTTTTATTGTGATTGTCATGTTTTGTTCCCTGTTATCCATAATCTTGTTTGGTTTCTTTTGAACCACTTGTTCCTGGTCTGTAATATGCAGGGTTTGTACTTAACCCTTTCCATCTTCCTATGTAGTTATTAGTGCCACAATTAGTGTTACTGGCAAGGGGCTGCTTTGGAGGAAGAGGATACAGAAGCTCATACATTTTTCATGTAATTCTTAGATTACCTGCAGAGAGGATGGGATTATTTCAGATTATTGGTGATTTTGCAGATCAAAAAGCATGGACAGAATAGATCTGAGATCGTGTGCAGTCTTTGGGTGGGATCTGCCCACAGAGTAAGCAGCCCTGTGACCAACTGCTTTTGAGTAGATGGGCATAGCAGCAATTTTTTGATGCTCCAAACTTTCCTTCTGTTCATGAGCTCGGTTCTCATTCCGTTTAAATGTTTGTTACAATTCCCATCCCGTGTAGAGCTCATCTGGAGCAGTTTGTAACTCACAGGAGCTGGACATGGCACTGGACATTGCATGGCCTTTGCCTTCTTGTCCAGTTCTTCTTAAAACTGGAGGTGGAGAGAAGGAAATGAAGAAGAAAAACACACCCTGTCTTCCTCTTTTGTTCCCATTTCCACGAGTGCTGCTGGCTGTCAGCTGCCTGTGTTTGTGTCACTTCACCCTCTGCTCTCTGCAGTTTGTCCATGTCACAGGTGTGCAGAAATAAAGGACTGCGGGATTGCTCTTACAATACTTGGGAAGATGTGCAAAAAACTGAATTTGGATGGAAAATCTATTCCCAGCACTGGTGGAAGATTCATTTACAGTGTTTCAGAGGAAAATCATCAATCCATACTAGTCTGCTCCCAGAGAAGTTTTAAACTTTTGTTACAAGAATAATTTATTTAATGTTAAGTTCCTAGGAGTCTTCCATGTTCCAAATGAGAAATTTAGAATTATGAAAACTGGAGTAACCTCCTAAGAAACTTTTTAAAAGTGCTGCCTCTGTAAATATTTATAAAGATGCCTCCATAGGTTTTATCCCCAAAACATCATTATTTTTTTTTCTTGTCCTTTCCTTTTCAAGGGGAGGAATCTTTGTCGTAGTGACGTAGCCTGTTCCTTCCAGTTCATACATTGTACAACATAAGCACAGCAATAGGAAAAGAAAACAAGTTTTGTATTTTCCTCACTTGAACTATCTGGTAGTCAATGAATGTAGTTTGGGTTTTTTTCTTTTTTAAAGTTGGCAAAATAGGCTTTGTTCTTGTTTTTGTTTTGTTTTTTTTTTTTAATCCAGACTCTTCGCCTCACATGGTGATATTGGTCACTTGGTTTTAAAGTTTTTATTAAATTGTCTGCATTTTTGAGTCAGTTGAATGTCTTTGTTCTGAATGATACTGCAGGATTGCTTGAGGTGTGTTACTTGATGCCACAGTGATATAATTGGAAGTAAGTCAACACCAATCTTCTGTATTCCCTAAAGGGACAGTGAAAGTTCTCTGTCTTCCACACTGTTCTGGAATGGGCATAGGCAGATTCTTCAGCTCTTCCTGAAGAAGAGCAAAACTGTGTCATCTTCAGTGCCAGCTATGCCCCAGAACCACTATCTGCAGCACTTCAGTGACATTCTCTGGGAGAGGAACCTACTGCAGAGACTTTGTTATTTCTGGTTTTGTACAATACTGTCTGTTAGGGCTTTGCAAACTTTGTATAGAGTCTTTATAGGGCTTTACTGAAGGTATCTTAATTTTCTAGGAAACAATTTGCTGTGTCAGAGGAGTGTGTAATACAAATTCTGCAACAGGGTGACCTTAACATTGTGGGGATTTGAAATTTTCAGTTTTCTGTTACAGACTAACTCCTTGTACCCTCTGCTTGAAGGGTGGAAAAGAGGCTGCTTTTTTATGTGCCTGTACCACACCAAAAGAAAATATCAAAGTAATGCTAAAATGTGCTGTGTTCATCATAAAAACAAATGCCTGCAGCCTGTGACCAAGTACATTTTAAACTGGATTACCAGAAGTGTCTTTTGTAAAGGGAAGGCCTAAGGATAGTGCTGAACCTCATGAAATCACATTCTGTATCTCTGGAGCTCAGCTCGTGCCTGCAGGTGATTGGGAGACATGAATGAGTTAATGGATGGGTCAGTGGCAGGTTATTCCCTTGGAGTGGCAGCAGGAGAAAAAAGAAATTGTAGAAATTCAGTGGCAAATGTAATGGAACGTTTTATGTTGACTTTAAAAGAGGTGTAGTGTCCTGATTTATTTACTAAAGGAGGAGCATAAAGCTTTCACAGTCTGTGATGAAATGTTGTTGTCACTCAGGATGGGGCATGGATTAGTTTGTTTGGTTTTTTTTTGTTTTTTTTTTTTTTTTTTTTTTTTTTTTTTTTTTGTTAGAAAAGGAGTGAAACCTTGAAAAAATCAAGAACTTGATGACACAGGTTGCTGACCAATGTCAGCTGTAGTGCCATTGAAGCAGTTTATTTGCCAGTCCAAAAGCTGCATAGTAGTAGAAATTTCTGTCTGAGTGGGCCCAACTGTAGGTTTTAATAGCTTCAGCCTAGAAGCTTTGCTGGGCAAATGCATCTGTCATGTAAGGCAAGACTAAAATACAGGCAATAAATTTGGGACTGAGATGGCTTTTGTCTTGTAAAATGAAAACCTGTGCTTGGGAGAGTTGAAGGGCCAGGCTTTGATTCTCAGCAGAGTTGGTGCTGAAGGAGGTTTCTTTGGGAGCCTGTGGTCAGCTCCAGGGAGCAGAAGGCAAATGAAGCAAAAGGTGTTTTTGGAGTTAGGGGTCCCTGGTGCTCTTGGTCCTGGGGCCCCTTCCCTTCCCTTCCCTTCCCTTCCCTTCCCTTCCCGGTGTGCACTTCACATGATTTTTGTCTCATAAGGGTGAAATGTTTAGATTTTCAAGTGGCAGCTTCAGTCTTTCTCAGCTTGCAGGGCATTTCACCATTGAAGTTACACTTCAGTGTGGACCAACCTACAGTGAGATTTTTTTGTCTTACTTTTGCCTTGTGGATTTGTGATGATGTTGCTTGTTTGGGTTTTTTTAAGATCTCATTAAAGAAACAGGTTAAAAACAAAGGGTTTTTTTTTTCACTTTATAGTGAATGAAGTGTGATAACTCACACCACGTGAACAGAAAGAAATTGTGTAAGCTTCCTTGAACAGAATAAAGGGTCTCTTAGTGACTTTGAACTGTTGCTTTCTCATTCCCCTTGTGTGTCTGGAGGAAGATAATTCTGTTTACTTGTCTCTACCTGTTATGCTGTATTTAAGCTCCAAAATTACTTCATCCACATCATTGAGTGTCTTCAACTTCACCAGGTATCACTTGATTAAGCCCCTGTGGATTAAAAGTGAGTTCTAAACAAAGTAAAAAAGCGAGTGTGTGTTAACTAAGTGTTAGGTGCAGAATCTCTGATGAAGTGCTGGATGCCTCCATCTCTTTTCAGCCAGAGCTTTAGTGTTCAGGTATTTTCTGATGTATCTGATCCAGTCAGTTCAGTGTGGTACAATTCCTCCCAACACAAGAGAAGTGCTTTGCTGTGATAATGGTCAAACCCAGGCAGCTCACCCAGAAAGATCGTGGGGCCTCCAGCTGTGGAGTCACTTGGAACCTGGCTGGACAATGTCCTGGGTGGCCTCCTGTTCCTGTCTCTGCTTTGCTGAGGGCTGGCCAAGGGATCTCCAGAGAGCCCTGGGGTGGGGTGGAGGAGGAAGGAGAGGACTGAGTGTGGATGGTGTCAGGTGTGTGCAGGGTGTGAGGCTGTGTGTCCTTGGCCAGCAGAGCTGCTTCATGTCAGCACGACCACATCGTGTGAATCCTGAGTGTAAAACCTCACTTGGTTTGGCAGAATTGGTGTATCAGTGGAAGTAAGGTCCAAAACACGAATCTGATCTAGGACTTAGAGTGTCATGTTGCTTTTGCCTGCAGAAAACCATTGTTGAGTTAAAAAACAAACTCTGGGATGAAGTGCTCTTGTTTCCCTACCATTATAAAACCATATTTTACTTGTTCAAGTAATATAATGGTAGGCTGATTTTATTTTCTGGTTTTATATTTTTTCTGACAGAAGTAGGTTTCTTAGGACATGGCAGGTAAAATGCCAAACACACCAAAAATAGTGTGACTAAGAAAATAAGAAGAAGAAAAAATAAGAAAATAAAACAACTCCTACTGGACATTTTTTCCTCTTTCACTCTTTCCCACAGCTTTAAGCTATTTCATTCACGTTTGTTCAGCCACAATATTGAGATATTTTATGTGAAACAACAATGTTGGCTCTACCCTTATAGCTGAACTCTTTGAATTGGGCTAATTCTAACCCTCTTCCTTCTCATCAGGAAAAACTTTTATTAAGATTAGCAGGTGACAATACTGGCCTGATTATATCAAGGCTTAAGAGTGGTCTCTCTTCTCACCATCCTAAATAAAATACCGAGAGGTTTCCTGTGGGTTGTTGGATTTCTGCTGTTGTACATCTGGTTTTATTTTTCTTTAATTATTTTTCCTAAGGATTGTTTAATATTGTCTGCTTAATAGTTGTTCTGCAGTGTTTCAGTTTCAAAAGTGAAAAATGACTGAGACTTAATCTGAAGCAACTGTAAACATGAATTGAAAAAACTTGTGCCTTGAACTAATTGAAAAGTTTAAACATACAAAAATCTTAGACGAGTGTTGAATTTAAGGAAGACTTATGGTTAAAAAACCCATCTTTGTCAACACTGAGATAGTTAAAAGCTGGAGAGGCTCCTGAAAGTGGCTCCTGTGCCACTTTCAGGAGCCACTGAAATGTACATGAGGGACACTTGTTTAGAGTAATAGTTGGTAGGTGTTTGTTTAAAGAAAATGCAGCTTTCAGATTACTGTTCCAGATGTTGACAGTAACTGGGACATTCTCCACTTCCACTTTTAAAGTGTCTTAGGAAAGCAAATAGAAACTGAGTGCAAGAACGAGGTTTTCAGTGCAGTTTCAGAGGATAGTCCAGTGTGTGCTGGGTTTGCTGCTGAAGTGGTCAGTGCTGCTCCTTCCACTGCCCTGGTTATGAATTTTCATCACCTCACCTGCCTTCAGAAGAAATATGATCATGTGAATGTGTGGCAAGTTGGATCTGAATGAAGACAGTTTGTTAAAATTTTATTTGTCCAAGGTGATGTGATTTGCTTTGGGGAAGCACAGTCTTCAATCAGCTGGCACAGGGAGTGAGGTCGTGGTGGGCTCCCACTGTGTCACTGCCCCTCTTCAGCTGGGCAGGGAAGGGAGAGGACAATGAAAAGTTCAGGTTGAGATGAGGACAGGGACATCACCCAGCAAGTGGCATCACGGGCAAAACAGATTCTGCTTGGGGAAATCAGCTTAATTTATTGCCCAATCAAATCAGAGTATGGTAATGAGAAATAAATCCCCAGTGTTAAAATATCTTCTCCCCATCCCTTCCTTTCTCCCAGGTTGAACTTTACTTTATTCTCTGCCTCTTCCTGGTGAGCAGTGCAGGGAGTGGGGTCCCTCCCATGGGAGATGGTTCTCCATGGACTTCTCCCATGTGGGCCCTTCCCATGGGCTGCAGCTCTTCCCGAGCTGCTCCAGCGTGGGCCTTTCCCATCCCATGGGGCTCAGGAAGGGGCTGCTCCAGCAGAGGGTTCCTGCAGGCTCACAGCCTCCTTTGGGCATCACCCTGAGCAGGTGTGGGGTCCTCCTGATGCCTTGAGAGGCTCCTAGAACAGAGGCTGGACAGAGTTAAAGGAATAAAGTAGGGATTTATTAAAAAGCCTTCACAGGATTCACCTTGGGCAGTGCAAGAGCCCAGCCAGGGCTTACACCCAAGCTGGACAAGGGTCATGAGTTCTCACACTTTTATAAGTTTTGGTCCATTTCCATTTTGGGGTTAATTGTCCAATTCCAGCTCCAGGTGATGCAGTCCCATCGTCCCAGTTTGCTCTCCTCAATTCCCTGCTGTTTGCACTTTTTGGGGCTGAAGCTGCAAAGGTGTTCTTGGTTCTGGGGCTGGGAAAGGATTGTTTTGTGTGACTGAGCTGTGAGGAGAGCTTGCTGACACTTCATATGGAGTTCAGAGTTATACACCAATGCAGTACAGAGTCTGGAAGATGTGAAATCTAGAACGTAAGGCATCACTCCATGGGCTGCAGCTGGGTCTCTGCTCTCCTGTGGGCCCCCATGGGCTGCAGGTGGATTTCCCCTCTGACCCTGATGTTCCTTCTCCCCTGGCCTCGCTGTCTGCAGGGCTGTTGCTGTCACATACTTGCTCCTCTCTCCCAGCTGCTGTTTTGCAGCAGGTTTTTCCCTTCCCACATACATAATCCCAGAGGCACAATGGGCACTGCTGATGGGCTCAGCCCTGGCCAGCAGCGTGTCCCTCTTGGAGCAGGCTGGTGTTGGCTCAGCTGGACATGGGGGAAGCTTTTGGCATCTCTGCACAGAAGTTTGTAACCCCTGTAGCCCCCACTACCAAAACCTGGCCACACAAACCTGCTTCAGTTAAGAACATGCAGGGACCAGCACTCCACAGCCACTTGGGGTGTTGTGTCTTGATTATGATGCAACCTGTCTCGCTCTTTATTTATTCTAATTATTTATGGACTCATTTATGGGTAATTTGCCTGCTCTGGGTATTTTGTTACCCTATAAGGGCCAGGTATTTATTGTTTGCTTTAATAGCACTTGCTCTGCATGTAGGTAAGGAATGGTACATTCCAAGGTAGCTCCCAAGGTCACAAATCAGGTTCATGGCCACACCAATAATAGCAGGCACCTTCCCTTTCAGTCCTGTTTTAATTAGGCTGAAGAGTGTTGAAATAGCTCTACAGTGGTGGGGAAGCCATTTGCTTAGAAAACTCGAGTGTGAAGACACTAATAAATAGTGTGGGGACTGTCAGTGTAGAGGAGCCTGTTTGCCTCAGTAGTGCTTCAGAGATGGTTCTACATTTTTAGGCTCCTATGTTTATTAAAACTCCACATTTATAAGTTGTGATCAATTTAAGAGTGACTGGGTCTGTACTGCAAAGAATAAGCATTTTCCAGTAGAAGCTTTAAACAAAAATAATAGATTATTATTTCTCAAGTATAAATGAATGATATAAAATAACTTTTGTACAAAACCAGGTGAAGCATTGTCCTAAATTTATATTTCGTAAGTGAAACACCTTTACTTAGATTTGACCTGGTATTCCTTAACAAAGGCTTATGGTACAAAATGATGAATAATCAAGAGAAAAAGCAAGTTGGGAAGACTTTTTAGTATTAGTTTGTATATAATTTTTTTTGATTGGTTGTCAGCAAGAACTATTTGCTCTGAAAATGATAATTTTACGTTAGTTAGGATAAGAGTTAATGAATGGTAGTAAATAATGTTCCAAGTATTAGTCACAAAGACACATGCATACTATTCTGAATTCATTCTGTATTGACAATAGTAATACTGAACTCATCTCTAGCTCCCATTTTCTTTCTAAAATGCTGTTACCAGAACAAGTTATTTATAAACTAAATGAGCAGAATTCCACATGTGTGGCGCTTTTTTCGTTGTTCTTTTTACTACCAAAAATGTACTTTCTTGTGGCCTTTCTAAATGTGCTTTATTTCTTCAGACCATCTGGAATGGATATAAAATCTCTTTATATGCTTTTACTATCAAATAATTCTGAACAATTCTAATTTTTTTTTCACTTAATGTGAGTAAATTGTCATTAAATCTCCTTTCTAAAGGAGAGCATGCAAGCTGTAAAGACTGCAGTGTACCATTATCATCTTCTGTAATGTTTTCCAAGTATGCCTTCCATCCATGAGCAAAAGAGAAGCCCAAGATTAGGGAGCTGGCAGTTGTATAGCAGCATGAGTCCAGTAATTAGAGGGAAAGACTTTTGGACAGATTGAGAGAAAAATTTTAAGGTACTCTTGAGAGTTAAAGAGCTTTGTTCTACTCTTTCAGGCTTGCTCCAGTGATTGATGGTACATATGTAGTCTCAAAAGAAAAGTGCCCTTCACTCATGCAGAAAATCTTTTCATTGCAAAGTGCTATTTTGTTTTATTTTGAGCACCTCAGGTGATTAAAAGAAATAGCAGATGATTTTTTTTTTTTTAAACTGATGGTTTATGCTGTTTTATGTGGTTATTTCCGCTGGTTGGAATAGTCACTGGCACTGATGTGAGGATGTTCACTCACGGCTCAAGAGAGCACTTGGCTGCACGTCCTTCTCATAATATGAGGGGGTTTTTTTAGCAATAACAAATTGAAAGTCAGAAGTTAATAAATTGATGTGTTCGGAGAAACAGTAGTGATGGTAAAGGTGACTCTCAGGTTGAGTATTCAGAAGTTCTTATGACCAATAAAACAGGCACAGAAAATGTAATTTCTTCTTGCTATTAGAAGACTATTTTGAAATTAATGGGGAAACAAGCAGTGGGAAGGGTGGGAAGCCTTTATCCTTCATCTGGGCTCATTTCTGCTGAGGATAGGGCAGGTCAGGAGTGGGAAAAGCATCTGGAGCAGCAGATAAGGGGTGATGAGTCAGGGCAGATCAGCTGCAGATTCCAGAGGGCTGATAAGGAGGTGAGGGAGCAACAGCTCCCTGGCACCTTCTGAACAGGGGCTGAGCACCCTGGGCCTCGGCCAGGGCAGCTGGAAAAGCCTTGTCCTGGGAAATTGTAGGAGTTTGGGGAGAAATAAACCATGTGAAATGCCAGGGGTAACATGGAGGTTATGAAATGGAACAGCTTTTTAAGGCAAGCCTGGGATCAAGATGTTGCTTTTTACTGTAGTGAGTAAATGTACTCAGGACTGTTCTTGGGGTCTGAAAGTGTCTGGTGAAAGTTGCCAGGGGATTATTCTTTATGAATTAATCATCAGCACTCTAACAAACAGATCAAGGAATGATCTGGTCCTGCATGGTTGTTTCTTGACAAAATTAACACCACACAACATGTATGTAGATGGTAGATTTACTAAAAGTTTTGTGTCAGCAAACTTTCATATCCAGTGGACCTGTCATGTTCACTGAACTGTTCACTGTCATATGCAGTGGACCTGTTTGTTTCTGAGTTTGTAGGTGAAACTCTTCTGTTAGTTCTAGTGGTTTATATCCCAAATGTGACATTTTAAAAAATAAAATAAAGATTTTATTATTCTTACTTGTCTGGCTTCTGACAAATAAAATACTAATTTTTTGCTGTCTTCATGTCGTAGCAGCATTACCACTCAGACTTTCTTGAATTTTGTCAATAATTGTATTGAATATAATTGTATATAAACAGTGAAAATTACTTAAAATAGACTTTTAATGCATTTTTGTCAATAAGGCTGCACCTACTGTTTCACCTAGTATTTAGAAAAATTACATGTTTTTTATTTGCTCTGATATACTCACGCAGAAACAAATACTTACATCTCTTGTGGATGTGTATTAATTGAGATTAAACATAAGCTTTCAAGCTTGATAAATTGGAGTGAGATGTGTAGGTGACTCTGGGTGTTACTTGTATTTTCACAGTGAAAGCAAGTTGAATACATTGGTACAGAAACTCCATGACTTCTTGGCTCACTCATCAGAAGAATCTGAGGACGCAAACTCTCCTCCAGCATTATCTAAAAACAAAAGTATAGGTAAAAAGACATTTTATGTTCATTTTCAATGTATATGTGATTCTAAAGTCAAGTAACCTGATGTTATTTCATTTTATCACACTTCACTGGGGTAATTATACCAAGTCTTAATGTGATTTAGGTGGTGATAGCTTGATAAATGCACAGTAGGCCTTTGATACAATATTTATTTCAATTCTGAATCTTTCTAAAGGTGAAAAAATCTAATCTTCTGGTAATTTCCCTTCTCTGAAACATGAGATATCAGAGACAGGTATTTGCTGTGCTAGGAGTTCCTTGTTCAGTGTTCCTGAATTTACAACTGCAGTGTCTTGGTTTTTCTGCTGTAGTAAGGTTTCTGGAGTCCTTGCAGGTGAGGGAGAAGTTCTGGAGATCATGCTTTCATGGTAATTTGAAAAAGATTTCTACATATAATCTGGAAACCTTTTTAAAAGAAAACAATGCTTTTTAAAAAACTAGAGTCCTACTAGGTCAAAATTGGAAATTTTTACTTCCAAGTTAAAAACAGGTAATAAAGTTTAACCACTTAGATGAAAGTGAAATTATTTCATGTCTGTACTGAATAAAATCTGTTTCCAAATTTAATTGGTTAAATTTGTTTATTAATTTCACTTGGACTGGATGCAGGTGCAAAACCTTTCAGTCTGTACTGCTTAATGAGCTAAAAGTTGTGTTCATGTGGTAGAATGCAGAAGAGTGTGCTGGCTATATTAGGGTTTATTTTCAAACTCCTGTTGTCTTAAGTCACGGGCTTTCTGGTGTGTAGTTTTTATCTTTTAATGTTTTGTTTAGGGAGAGAGTCTGCTGCTTGTGGCACTCACCTCCTCATGTCAGCATCAAACTGAACTGTTAGCACAGAAAAAAGAAACTACTCATGTGGTGCTTCAGCAGAACAGTAAAACAAATTGTGATGTAAATGCATCTCAAAGTGAAATTTTTCTGAGGAGCACACTGGGAAAAAGAAATCTCCCTTTATCCTCTGTAGTTAAAAATTAGCATTTGGTTCCTTGCCGTAAAGCACAGATTGTCTTTGAAATGGATACACTTGCAAATTCATAGCAGACATATTTTAGTGTTGGTTTTGAGATCTAAAAGAACATATTAAAGTTGAAGAGTCAGGATTAAACACTTAAATATTAGGAAATGCCAGAATTTACTATGCAAATTTCCTTCCCTTCCCAATGTTCTGTGCATAACAAAAATGTCTTTAGCAACTGTGCTTGCTTTTTTTTTTTTTTTTTTTTTTTTTTTTTTTTTTTTTTTTTTTAAATTCAGAGGGTGCTCATTATGAGCAGAAGTTATGGATGTGGCTGGGACCAAATCAGATTTATTTAGTAATAGATCTTGTTTTGTTCCAGCATTTGGAGGATATGTGAACTATTGGGTAGAGTGTTGTGAGGAGGAAGATGATGATGAAGGTAGTGAAGTGTGGCCCAGGAAGGCTGGATGTTAGAAATCAGTTGGCTATTAGCTGATATTACTTCATCTTTTGTCCCTGACACACATAGAGGTCAGTTAAAACAGGAAACAATATTTGCTTTATAGCCTTAATAATGTTCTTTATCCCCTCTGCACTGGGACTGGATGTCTCCCTCCATTCCACTGCATGGCTGCCAGCAGCAGAGTCACAGAGAGCTCAGGAGAGCCAGCCTGCCTGCTCTTGTTCCAAGAGTGGAGCAGCAATCCCAGGGGAAGCTCTGCTCCCTGCCAGCCCTGGGGTGGCTGGGCAGGAGCAGCCAGGTCAGCACTGAGCTGGGAGGGGGTGGCTGCAGCACACGGGGCCCCTTGGTGGGCACAGGGAGAAGCTGGCACTGCAGCACGTTCAGCTGCTTTTGGAATAGCACATGTGCATCAGGCTGCCAGTCTGAGTGCGGAGTCTGCACTCACTGGGGCTGCCAGAGCAGGGGAAGCTCTGCCAAGCTCTCCAAGCTGGTATTTTCCATGGGTTTATCACTTGGGCAGAGTTGGTCAGGAGTAGAAGGTGGGCAATATCCAAGCTCCAGCAGAAATGTCACCTCCTTCCACATCTCCGGTTCCCCCTTCACAATAGGGAATGCCTGAATATTCCAGAGAAGACGTTTCAGGTCAAAACCTGAAAAAAAGGCCAAAACCATTGTCTTCCATTTTGTATTTTCTCCTTCACATGTGGAAATGGCTGGATGATTTTCCCTGCAGTTTACTCAGTTCTGCAGAGGTCAAACATCCAGGATTGAATTCTCTAAGCTATTCAGTTTTTTCTAAGTATAGAAGTAAATTGTTTTGGTGTTCCCCAAAACTGAAGTTTAAGGATAAAGAAGTTGCAGTGCTAGTTAGTCTTCTCTTAAAAATCACAAATTATCCTGATAAGTATCCTGTAATTATACTTCCTACTCAGTCTCATCTGTTAAAATCCTGCTGTTCCTAAACTTTTGGATCAACTTCATACTAGAATCACTCAATCACTGAGCTCCAAACTTTCCCTTCTATTTCCAAGACTGGTGGATTGGACCAGTGCCAATAGGTTGCAGGTCTTTTGGCTTTATATTCCACACTTGCCAAGCTTGAGAAAGAGGAATTCTCATCAGAACTTGGATCAAATGGGATTTTTGTCTGTGGTTCCATGATCCCAGATTTAGTACTTTGTTTCTTATGTCAGATGTGTGAGAGAAAATACTTGTAGTAAATTCTTAAGAGATCAGCAAAAATGCACTAATGATACTATTTCTGCATGCAGTTGCACTTGCAGTGCTTCAGTATTTCTTCACCAACAGTGAGGCTCCCAGGGACTGAACTGAAAGGGGTTTCTGAGTTATTTCTGTAAAATGTATGCCACACAATGGAATGTCGTTTCTGTTGTGCACCCGTTTGTCTCTGGAAGTCACATTTATCTCTGTCCAGGCTGGTGAAACATAAACAATGCTGTGATGTGCAATGTGAAGAATTTCTGATGTTCCTTGAATTTCTCTCCATAGGTAAAAGTAGGGAACCTAAAGGAAGTCCAGCTTCAATGGAGAACAACAAGGACGAGGTAGGAAGAAAAATGCTTTTGAGTTCTAGTTGCATGTCTAGTGCACAGTGGCTGAGTTCACTCTGTTGCTTTTGCAATAAATACTTCAATAATACTGTCAGAAGCACCCATTAATGTCATCCCCCTTCATCCTGTTACTCAGATAACAGTAGGTACTTAGTTACTCTTTAGGCAAATATGCTTCCTTTTTGAAAAAAAGTAAAAATGCACACACTGGATCTATGTTAAACTGAGCAGAAATTTTTCATGTGGTGTTTTACTTCTGTCTGTTCTCCTATTGGAAACATTCTGGTGGACAAGATCTTAACATTGTAGAGAAAACACAAGTGGCAGTGTCAGGCCTTAGTTTCCTTTACTACTGTAAATGCAGGTGTTTTCAACTGCCCCGATCTGTGATCCGAGTGCAAAAACAATTGAGAAAATCCGTTTTGCTCTGAAGGCAGCCAGTGCTTTCTGGCACATGAGCCACACAGCAAGAGTCTGCTCTGCTGGCAGTTTGTGGCTGCAGGCTGCTGCTGCTCCTGAGTGCCAGGGCCCTCTGCAAGGGTGTGTTGGACAAGGGGCTGGTTTCTTCACATTGCAGGAAGAACATTCCCAAACCTGTGTGAGCTGCTGACTTCTGACCTGAAGCTCCAGGGATTCAGTTGAACTGAACTGGCATGACTGTTGAAATTGTCACTTGCAGTTACTGCTTTTCCTGCTGCTCTTTTTAAATTATTTTTTTATAAGGGCACTGGTGATTTCTGAGTCGTTTCTAGTTAATGCAAGACACTGGTTTTTGGTAGTTCCCTTGGATATAAATGTGTTGACTTTTACATTTTTTTTCTTGTTTCTAGGGAAGTAGTTCTTCGGAAAGAACCAAATCCTTAGGATCATCCCGTTCCAAAAGGTTGGTTTGGAAAACAAAAACAAATAAATTAGTTTTTGGGTGTGGGAAGCTATAGAAAAGTGGATACACTCTATAAAATATTTTTGGTAAAAATCAATGAAGTTATGGAGTGCTGGTAAAACAAATGCCTCATAGTACATTTAAAATTCAAACCATTTCTCAGGATGAAAGGTTAAGATGCTAAAGCATAATTATTATTTACAAAGAAAAGATCACTCCATATCTTCAGGACAAAGGAGTTTATAAAAGAGTTCCTTCAGTCTTGCTATTTGTACATGTAGGATTCTTCCAAAGATGTAATTTGGGTCATACAGAAGAAAAACTTTTATGTGCTTCACTACTGGGAGAGTGCAGCATCAGACTGTGCTGTTGAGTTGTCCTGTGCAGAAACTGCCATTTGCTGTATCCCTGCTTTTTCTTTTTCCTTCTTTGATCTGAAAAGTATGGAGTGAATTGTATATCAACTGCTTGAACCTACAGAAGACAAATTATTTGTGTCCCAAGTAAGAACAGACTTAGTCCAGTCAAACTCCTCATCTGCTCTCAGCTGGTGCTCACTCCAGTTCTGTCCTCTGATTTTTATTAAATCCCAGTGAACAGTGCAGGGAGTTGTGCTTTCAACAGCTGCCTTAGTACTGCTCTTTAGAAGTCTGGATCTCTTCTCTCTCTCTTTTTTATCAAAGTTACTTTATTTCATCATGTCTGCTGGAATTAATATTCTTCAGTCTCCTTTTTATGTTTGTCTTGATGCCATATTTGCAAGTGTGGTTTTATATTTGGCTTTAGTTTCTCCCTCATCTTTTGAATCCAGTGTCCTGCTGAACTCTTTTCATTTACATACTTCTTTAGTCCTGTTTTTTGCCTCCTGTCTTACCACTAAAGGGATTTTCACTCATCCATTTGTTATGCTGTACCTTATATTGACAAAACCAGTGTCTTACAGTAGTTCATGCATTGCCTTCAGACTACTGAAAAATTTGCTCCATATTTTGTGTTATTTTCTCTCCATCCTGACATAGTAAATTCATTCATTTTCATGGATTTAAATTGTTTGTGTGGAATTCTGTCAGCTGATCCTTTTGTTCAGTAGTCAGCTTTTTAATTTCTTTCTGCATTTCCTTCATTTTCTTGCCAAGATGCTTTTTGTAATTTGCTAATATCTGTGTGTTCTCCTTGTGCTGCCTGTTAAACCTGGAATGATGGATAACATTCATGAGCAGACATTCACCTGTGTTTCATTTAGACTTTTTTCCTGGAATTGTGACTTTCTTAAAAATCCATCACACCTCGATTTTACAAGAAGAAGATTTTATTAGTATAGACTTCTGTTTCACGTGGGAGGGGAGAAATCCTGTTCCAAACCAGAAAATTATCCTACAATTGTATAATAATAACTTGGAGCATCCCAGCTCATCTTGTCTTTAATTAATTTAAATAGAACTTTGTATTTCACAGTTCATATGGTGTTTTGCCTGCAAAGCTTACCTGAATTGCAGTTTGTACTGTTTGTCAGAGCATGGGTTGTTTTCTGTCTGTGCAGGAAACCTACAGTTGTAACAAAATATGTTGGGTCAGACGATGAACAAATTGCAGATGAAACTGTAAATGAAGATATTTCAAATGAGAACTCAGAGAATGATGTAGATATGCAAAGCTTGCCTAAAGGTAGGTCATGTCTTTATTTTTCTTTTTTTTGCTTCTGTATTCAGCAAATTAGCCCAGATTATGATGCAGCATAAATAATTCACTAGAATGCACATGTATCAGTAAAATCCCTCTTGAAGGTCCTGTTGGTTCTCTGCCCACAAAAATGAGGAACCTGAGCACTTTCAGTTTGAACCCAGCCGATTTTAATCTGTGGGTGCACAAGGATGTGCTGGTGGCTTAATTTCAAATTTCTGACATCTGTATAAAACCATCACAGAACAGGAGAAATTATTTATTCTGTTGTTTTGCAGGAGTCTCAAGCTCTGTCACTTGGAGGTCTTATTTTACTGTTCTGTCTTTGAGGTTATTAGCAATTAGATCAACAAAAGCAAAACTAACTCTGGGGGGAAAATGCCATTGTTGGATCTATTTTTAAGCACATTTTTTAGAAATAGTTAATACTATAGGCCTGCATCCCTCTGCTCTTAGCTGCAGTTGGATTAATCTCCTCCATTTCTTACCTATGAAAGTTACAGGAAAAATTGCTGCTGTTCATTGTGTGTGTAGCAGTATTGAGAGCAGTCACTCTAAAATGATTTTTTCAGAATATTTTATTTTCAGTGTCCTCACAACAAAACTGGGCTCTTAAATAGGAAAGATACGGTTTTTTTCCTTCACGTAATTTTGATTAGTACTTTATTTAAATGAAAATGTCAGATTTTGGATATTGTTAAAGACAAAGCAGGTTTTATTCTATTGCTTTTTTGTGTTTTTCATACTGAAATAAATGAAGATGAGGAAACTGAATAGGAGGGGACAAAGAGAGAAGAGCATAGGGTTTTGAGGGATTTAAGTGATATCCTTTATTGGTAACAAGTTCCTGTCCTGCACCCCCCAGCAGTGTGACAATCCTGTTGTGCACGTGCCACAGCAGAGCACAAAGAGCAGAATTTGCTCCTCAGCCCATTCAGTCCTTGGCTTCTGTCCTACAGCTACAACAGAGATGTAGTTTGAAATGTGTGTGTTGGTTTTGGGGTTTTGTTTTTGTTTTTTTCTTTTTCTGTGAACATCTGTGCATTCAAAACTATGTTGAGTTTTAGTCAACAGGTTGCACTTTTTTTGTTGGCTTTATTAATCAGAACTTTTGCACTTCACTTGGATGTGTAATGGTTTCCAATTTCTAAATAAAATTATTCTAGGTACAGTGGTTGTACAGCCTGAGCCAGTGCTGAATGAAGACAAAGATGGTTTTAAAGGGCCTGAATTTAGAAGCAGAAATACCGTTAAAATGAAACCTGAAGCTCCCAAAAAGCGTGGAGGTAAATACAATTTAAAACATCTGTTGAAATGGGTTTAAATTGTTGCTTATGACCACATTTGGTACATCTAAAAATTGTCCATATTTCTGATTAATTATCCTAAAAATACCTCCACTCTTCTGGCTTTTTGTTCATTAAGGATTTTAGCTGATAGAAATTAGCCTCCATTGCTGCCCCTGCAATGCAGCAGTGAAAGCTAAGATTAGTTCCCACTAAACTCCTTCTTTTCAATAGGTACAGGATGCTTCATTAGGTGCAGTTGCTTGGTTGCAATCAGGTGTTAGAGGTATTCCTTTTTTAAAGGAATTGGAACACCATTGATACAGGAACGTTTGCTGACTGACCAGGAAAGCAGCCATCTTTGAGCAGGGACATGTATGGGCAGATTATCCATCAGCGAGCTAAGAATAATCCTGAACCCTCAAACAATACAAAGACTTCTTTCTTTTGCTTTGAAATTGTGGGAAATTCCCTACCAGTGGGCCCTTCCAAGGATTATCAGCTACTATGTCAGCTGATTTTCCATAGCTGCTGCTAAAACTGGGAAATCAGGCTGATTATAATACTAACAGAAATTAATTTCTCTCTTTTTTTTTTTTTTTCCCAAAAGCAAAGGGAAGGAGGGAAGATTATATATAACCTAGCCAATAAGAAGGTAGATACTTTTGTTAACTCTGCTGGCAATATCTTAGCTCACACACCTCCAGCAGTAGACAGGGTATTGATACGAACAGCTCTTGCACACGCTCTGCATCCTTCCCATTGTATCATTTGAGGTCCTTGCTCTCCTTTAAAGTAATTTATGGAGTGCTGTTTCTGTGGGTGGAGAGAAATGTGAGTGTGGAAATGTGCTTGTGCACATACCTGGCCTCATGTGGTGCCAGTGACATTTGGAGCATTGATGTTTTCTCTAAATTACCAGCTTTGGAAGTCGGTTCTGTTTTATTCATGCAAGATGTCCTGTTCATATAAGAATGCTTTTTCCATTTGTGCTTAAAACAATTCTACATATAGTCCAGTAGAACTCTTCAGGGGTACAGTGTTAAAAAGATAAGACACTTGTGCATGAGCTTTGTGGCCTGTGTCTGTATCCTCAGGACAGTTTGTATCACCTGCCCTCCCAGCTGTTTTAATCTCCATCCCTAGGGAATTTGCAGGCCTTCCTTTGTGTATCTGGACTGATTACTCATGTGCTATGCCTGACATATTTGTTTTTTAAATAATTGCATTTCTAGTAGGAATTATATGTCCTGTGTGTATTAGAAATAGAGGTAGAAGCAGATCTCTGGCCTTTCTAGCATGCAAATGCTCTTACCTAAGACTGTAAGAGGCATTGTGTCATTATTCTCAAGTTTTGTGTCTGCAGTGTGGTTGTGGTTGTACTTTTGCTAATAAATTCTGTTAGGAATGTTTTTAGCCAAGTATTAATGAATTAGTGGTAGTTTAATTTCTTTGGGTCATCATCATTTGTAGTAGTAATATGGTTTACAAAGGTTTGCCTCAAAAATTCTCTCTTTTCCTGGTGCGAGCTTGCAGGTTTGAGGAAGGAGGCCATAGTGCTTCCCCTTGGTTGTGGAAAAGAGGGAAGTGGTTCAGGGCTTGGCAGGGAATCTCACGTTCTCCCTGGGTTGGCTGGGCCCCTCAGAGATTCCTGCAGCAGTTTAAGGGCTGTGGTGTGTGTCAGGCTTGGATTCTGTGCTGCAGAATGTGGGATTCTTTCCCGAGGAGTGTGATGGGATGGATGAGTTCATCCATAGTCACAGCAGCATTTGAAAGAGGGGCTTACAGGTCCACAGGGTCTGCAGGACATACAGTCAGGAATGGCTGGAGGGTGCAAACACATCCTGTATCCAGAATTTCAGAGAGTTAGGAGTGTGGATCAGCTGTTTCACTGCCCCCTGAGCCATCTGAGGCTGTGCTTCAGCAGCAGATTGCTGGGAGCTTGTTCTGTGTCTTGAGAATGTTCCTGCAGTTCCTTAGCATGCTGGTGTTGGAGCTTGGTTCTGATTCTGGAGTAGTGATTATTTAATTAAAAAAAAAAAGAAAAAAATACAGTCTGTACTCAGATTGTAATCATTAAATTCAACTGTTTGAGTTCATTTCCTTATTAATTTAATTACTGAGCATGACAGCAAAGGACAAGTCACAGTTCAGTGATCTCTTATCAACCCCGTATCTGCTTGATCCAAATTGGCCTTTTGGAAGTGCAGAACTCACCAATGATTTTCCTTTTTCTGCTGTTGAAAACAAAAAGATCTCCAAGTATTAGTTAAGAGCCTGGCGTGGTGTGAGCCTGCCATGCCCAAGTTCACCCCTTCTGAAGTGAAATGGGAGGTTGGCATAAAAAAAAGCTTTTTTGATCAAATGTGGATGCAGCAACAAAGTAGTGCACACACCATGGGAGCAACCAGCAACCTGGGGAGAACATGTGGATTACAGCAAAAGTGTAGTTTCAGAAAAACCCAAAAACCACTGTCAAGAAGGGGACAAAATATGAGAAAAGGTTTTTCAGTCACTGTTACAGGGATTACTTGCATTTTCTATGAGAGTTTTCTGTGTTTTTCTTTGAGAAACTAAAACTGTTTGTGAAAGAAATGCCATAATACAAACACGAATTGCAGTGGTATTTGTTGAACTGAGATTAAATGGGGAATGTTGTCCAGAATATCAGAACTGCTCTGAAAGAATTTTAGTGATGACTCTAATTTAGTGTTTTCATGATGTGACCAGTTAACCCAACTTAAACCTCTCAGAGGGAAAGAATTGTGCCTTGTCCCCAAGTGCAGCATAAAAATCAGAGGGAAATTCAGTCTTAAAATGGCAGATGGTTACAGAAAGATTTCTCTGGTGCTGGGTGGTGCAGAAAGAAGGGCCTATGAAAAACCTGACAGGCCAGAATATGGCAAGAAAATGCAATAGGTACATACAGATTTCTTAAATGAGAATGAAAACAATTAATGTGTTGTTTGTAATCTTCTCCATAGAAGAAGGACTCCATGGAATTGTGAGCTGTACAGCTTGTGGGCAGCAGGTGAACCATTTTCAAAAGGATTCAATCTATAGACACCCTACACTAAAAGTGCTTATTTGTAAGGTATGTGGTAAACAGTTCTATTTGGTTTTGTTTCAAAATGTCACATTCGTTGGTGTGGATGGGATTTTTATGGGAGTAATTCTTGTTCACTAGTTGACAAAGTTTTCAGTCATTAACTGTTACAATTAAGGAAAATAAAAGGAGGAAAAAGAAGCAAATATACTGAGTTCATATTCCTTTTTTCTTATATCCCAGTTAAACTGGTGGTGGTTTCTTTGTTATTTACTTGTACAGCTTTAAGGGTATAATCTTAGTGAATTTTTAATGTAAAACGATCTGTCTGAAATTTCTGCCTACTCATAATGTATTTTAAGAACAGATTCAAGTCTGCATCTCCTGGTAGAGCATTCCATACAAAACAGCACTGAAATAAGGATCAGAAAAGCAGCTTCAAAGCCATCTCTGTTTCTGCCAGCTTCTGGACTGTTTTAAGTTAGGACAGCTTTGCAATGCTGGTCTAATCCACAATCTGAGTCTTCAGCTGTGTGGCTTCCTGGTGGCTCCACACAGGCCCTGAGTTGGTGGCAGAGGGAAGAGGTGGGACAGGGCAGGAAGGAAATGTCCCTGCCTCCTGCTGTGGAGACCTCTGTCAGCTTTCAAAGAGCTGCACAGATCTCTCTTGCATATTTCTCTAGTGATGGAGATTGTGTAATTATAAGATATTGCTAAAGACAGAGATACAGTTCTGTGTTATAATGTACATGGAGCATTTCCCTGCTCTTCCTCTTCCTCCTCCCCACTTCCTCGTGAGTGTTACAGACTCAGCCATGCCCATCTAGGCTGGTTCTTCTCTGCATTCTGGCTTGTTTCTTTTACAAAAATCAGCTCACAAGGTGACCTTTTCCTACCTCCATTGGAGTCCCAGCTCGTGTTCCTGGCCTTGCCCATATCCATGTTCCTGCAGTGTGACCTGGGTCATTTTTGTAACCTGGTCAGGCTGTTGGGCTCAACAGCAGCTCTTGATTGGGAGCTCTGCTACCTGAATTGCATCAAGGGTTGTTCCCCTTGATTCTCTCTGGTTTTACTTAATTGAACATGGCCTTATGTGAATGTGAGAGGGAGGAATGGAAGCCCCTCATCTTTATTTCTGTGCCTAGTTCTGCCGTTATTTTTCTCCTACTTAGGTAAAAGTCCCAGACCTGAGAAAATGTTTTCCTTTGACTCTGAATGTTCTATCAAGTGTCTAAACATCAGATTTTACTGGGGTTTTCTGTTGATTTTGCTTGTTTGGATGGTTTAGTTGAACAGATGTACAAGTCTGTTCCAGATAATGGGGCATCATAATTGTCAGTTCAGGTGATGAAGCCTCTTCTGCATTCTGAATTATATTAATAATGCCTGTTCAAAGTAGAGCTACAAGTCTGGGAGAACAGTAACAGCAGGAAAAAAACTACACCAAACCTTCAAAAGTTGGTGTCAGCAATTCAGGAACTGAAGCCTTCAGTACTCCTAGCTGAGTCATTTGTTTTTTTTTTATTACCATTACCAAATTTTCAAATGAAGGTGCTTTGTTTGCACCTGGATATGAAATTCTTGGATGTTAACATCATGATAAATGATGTTAGACTTTTTAATCTAAAGCCTTATGGCATGACATGGTAACATATGGAGCATCCAACTGAAAATTGTAATTCATGTGGGATTAATTGTGTCAGGGAGGATGTGGTGCTGATTTACCTAGGAAATAGATGGAACAAAGATTCAGACTGGAGAGAAGTATTCAACTGATGTTCTACAATATGCAAATATGCAGCCATCAAACAAAAGCCTGTTTTAATTTTCAAGCAAACCTTGAGCCATCTAAATAAGTCATGGTTTGGGACCATGGAAGATGTTTTTTAGATTAAAACAAATGTAAAAGACTTGGAATGCTGAAGACCTTGCAGCTGCTGCTTTTGCTGGCTTGCTTCTAATGCACACTGAAATCTAATGAACTGCTGAAGCCCAGTTGAGATTTAATAAAGAGTTCCTTGTCCTCTCTCTTTCTTTACAGACTTGCTACAAATATTACATGAGTGATGACATCAGTCGTGATTCAGATGGGATGGATGAACAGTGTAGGTAAGTGTGCAAAAACTGCAATGTGTGCAAAAATTGCATTGTGTACAAAAACTGCAGTGTGTGCACAATGGGAAAGTGTGCAAAAACTGCAGTGTGTGCAAAAACTGCAATCTGTGCAAAATGGGAAAATGTACAAAAACTGAAGTAACACCCACAGCTCTACTGATTTGGGGGTCTTTTTTCTTGCTGTTGTGACAGTACTGACAAGACAAGTACATAAGAGCTGAATCAACAATTATTTGTCAACAAGAAGTACTGAACCTGAGGATTTTTTTAACTGTTTGTTTTAGTAATGAACAGGAAAAGGACAAGACAAGTACATAAGAGCTGAATCAACAATTATTTGTCAACAAGGATTTTTTTAACTGTTTGTTTAGTAATGAACAGGAAAACATTTTAAAAGAAATGTGAGAACAAACTCTTTAATATATCGCATTTCTAGTTAAATAACATGCCACCTTCCTAACACCTTAAAGATGGGTCTAGAATCTGACATTCTTAACTTTGAGCCGGAGAAACTCAGTTCTCCTGATGCATTTCCCACTTTTTAAATACCAGAGAGCTTTTCTGTCCTTATGTCAAATATCTAAATGTGTAATTCAGTAAAAACTGTGCAGTCTGTGGTTTCTATGAGCTTACTGTCCACCACTTTTCAGTCTTTGTGTACTGCAGTAGTAATATATGAGTTAAGGCTAGAAAGACTGAAGCTTATTAATTTTGCTGTAAAATAAATCACAGATTTTCAGAAGAAACAGGGAAAAAAAGATGTAATTAATTTTTTCTCTTTTAAGAAATCAGTGCTGAAATTCTGTTGGAAAATTACTGATCATTTCAGCTTTGTGAGGTGTTAATTTAAAACATTAATTTTCTGACTTTGCAATTCTCCAGTGAGCTTTTCAGTAATGGTTTCAAGTAACGGATATCTGTTCATCACTTGAATTTTTAAATATGTGAACTTAATAATGTATCACCTTGTTGGCGTGGAGACAAAACTCTTACCTTTCTCAATCTCATTGCAGGTGGTGTGCTGAAGGTGGAAATTTGATTTGCTGTGACTTTTGCCATAACGCCTTCTGTAAAAAGTGCATTTTGCGCAACCTGGGCCGAAAGGAGCTCTCGACTATCCTGGATGAAAATAACCAGTGGCACTGCTATATTTGCCATCCAGAGCCTTTGTTGGACTTGGTCACTGCTTGTGATAGTGTCTTTGAAAATTTAGAACAGTTGCTTCAACAAAACAAAAAAAAGATGAAAGTTGAAAATGAAAAAAGTAAAATATATGACCACACAGTCAAGTTTTCTCCAAAGAAAAATAATGCAAACTGTAATGGGGAAGAAAAAAAATTAGATAATTCATATTCAGGTTCACTAACATATTCTTATAAAGCACTAATGGTGCCAAAAGACTTGCTTAAGAAAACAAAAAAACTGATTGAAACTACAACAAATCTGAATTCTAGCTTTGTAAGCTTTTTGAAAAATGCTGCAGAAAATGTAGAAATAAGCCCAACTGTGCAACTGTGCCAGCTGAAAGCTTTTAAATCTGTGCTGAGTGACATGAAAAAAGCTCATCTGTCACTAGAAGAAGGCCTAAACCTGGAGATTCAAGCACTGAATGTTAAAATCAAAGATAAAAATACCAAAGAGAAAAAACCAGAGGCTAGATCAGAAAAAAATGAGGTGAAAAAAGATGAAGAAAAGGAACATGTGGCATTAAAAGAGGATGACACCACACAGACACGGAAAAAAGTCGTGTCGGAGCGGCCTGACAATGAGCCCATGGATCAAAGTGTTCCCTCAGTGGAGCAGACAGATAACAAGGCACCTCCTGGGGAGGAGAAGAAGTCTGGCAGAAATGAAGAACCACAGTATGAGCCCAATAGTACAGAGGCTTTAGACATGGATATCGTGTCCATCCCCTCATCCGTTCCTGAAGATATTTTTGAGACTCTGGAATCTGCTATGGAGATTCAGATGCCATCAGATGAGCAGGACAGTGGGAACGCAGCAGCAGATCATGAGACTCCAAATTCAAATACAAAAGTCAACGCTCCTGTGAAAGATACCAAAGGTGGTACCAAGCTAAAATCGTCGGCTAAAGGAACAAAAGAGCTCATTGTAAAATTGACTCCTGTTTCCCTTTCAGAGTCCACAGTTAAAGGTGAAGGTCAAGACAGCAGTCTAGAAAAGGAGTGTAAAGACGATGCATCTAAAGATGTTGATAATGCATCTAAAGACGTTGATGAATCTAAAGACGTTGATGCATCTCAACCTGGGGCAGCAAACTCTGATTCTGGAAAACAAAACCACAGTGCTGGCAGCGAGCCCTCCACGGAGAACGACGCTGCGCCCATGGAGGACTCGGATCTCCGGAGGTCGCCCCGTGTCAAGACCACCCCTCTGAGGCGGCCCACGGACATCAGCCCCCTGACATCCAACTCAGAAGAGGACAGCAATGACACGAGCAATGAAAAACAGAAGGGGAAAGCATCCAAGCAACCCAGGAGGAAAAACGATAAAAGAAATACTTCTGACAGTGCTGCTGATGGTCCCAGTCCCAACAAACTTTCCAAATCCAAAAAGCCATATGACTTAGGTCACAGCTCGGACTCTGATGAGGTGCCAGCTGTCCTTAAAGAAGCAGGAATGATGAGTCGCAGCTCCTCGGACAGTGAGAGCAACAGTGAAGCACCAGCAAAGAATCAAAAGACTTCAGATTTTCAAAAGAGTCAACCAGTGAAGGATGAAAATGGGAAACGAAAAAGGAAGAGTTCCAGTTCTGGTTCAGATTTAGATGCTAAAACAGGCAAATCAGCTAAAAATGCTGCTGCTGCTAAAAAGAAACGACAAAACTACTCTGATTCTTCAAACTATGATTCTGAGTTGGAAAAAGAGATACAAATGTTGAGTAAAATTGAGGCTGCAAAGAAATCGAAGAAAAAATTCTCAAGAAAAGATGATAGTTATGATTCCTCTGATGAAGAGCAGAGGAAAAAAGTAAGCAGTAAGAGAAAGGTAAATCTGAAGAAGAAGAGAGGTAAATCTTCTGAAGAAGATGATGATGGTGAGAAGTCTTCTCCAGAGAAGGAAATTAATCACTCTACTAAAGATAAAAAAACAGGTAAGAGGTCAGCTGCTAAGGACAAGATAAGCAGAGACTCAAAAGAAAAATCTGCAAAGGGAAAATGGGATGAGTCATCTGATGCTGAGAAGTCTTCACTAGAAAAAGAGGAGAGTCCTGAAGTTAAGAAGAAGGATTTGAAAAAGAAAAAGACACAGGATGATTCTTCTTCTGAGAGTACTGAGAAATCGTCAAAGAAAGAGCACAAGTTGGAATCTTCGAAAGACAGACTCAAGAACAAAAAAGGATCAGAAAGCAAAGCAAAGAAATCTGAAAAATTGAAAACGAAAGGTTTCAAGAAAGACCAAGATGATTCCTCTTCTGATCTTGATAAGTCATCTCCAGAGAAAGGAAGTAGCAATTCTTCTGAAAATGACAAAATTAAAAAGGAACCAGTGTTTACAGAAAAGAGAAAATTGAGAGAGAGAGTAGCTAAAAGAGTACACATTGATTTTTCCTCTGATACTGAGAAATCTCCCCAGAAAGAGGAGAGTTCTGATGATGATGCCATGCGGCGTAAGAAACGAACTGAAACGAAAGAAAAGAGGAAAATAAGCCACAAAAAGAAGATTTCCAAGAAAGAACAGAATGACTCATCCTCTTCTGATGAGGAGTCTTACGAAGACACTAAGAAAAAGGTTAAAAGAGGATCAGTAAAAGAAAGTAAAAAGAGCAACTTAAAAAAGAAAGTGGCAAAAAAGAAGGTGGTTGTCACTTCCTCTTCCCAGTCTGATAAGGAGGAAAATGATGATCAGAATTCCACAGGCGATGGAAGCAGCGACGAGCAGAAGATCAGGCCCGTGACTGAAAGCTTGATGCTGTCTGCTGACGCAGGATTTTGTCAGTCATCAGGTGTGCAAAAGTTGTTCATTTGGGTGACATTTAATAATCTAGAAGCAAAAAACCCTCATCAGTTGATAATTATACATTTAAGTGTTTGCAGCCTGGCGGGTTTTCTGATACGGATTCGGAAGCACATGTTGTAAAGTTCCCTTCCAGCCAAACTATCCTGTGGCTGTGAGATTCCACAATTTCAGTTTGTGCAGCTTGTGCCTTGAGGAGAAAAATTAAGTCATTGTAAATGAAGGTGCTTTGGAAACTCCAGCCAGTATTTACAACAGGTACTGCCTTGGAGTCCAGCTTTCCAAAGCCTGGCCCTTGCCTCACCTGCCCAGGGACTATGTAGCAGAAACTGGTTGGAAGGAGTAGATAATGTGACCTCACATTTATCACCTCCTGTCTGTGCACTGGAGGTGATGCTGGAGACCTGTGGCATTGTAATATACATTTAAAAATCAAGTAAATTATTTTTATGCCTCTCAAGAGCCACGTAGGCTTAGAGCAGCTACTTAGAAATCTGCCATTGTTTTCATATGTTGTGTCTGTGTGCAGATAATACTGGGGCTTGTAGGGCTTTTCTGTGAGTGCTGCCTTATCAGTGTTTTCCCCAGTGATGTCACTGCTGGGGGAGATTGCAGATAATTCATGGTTTGCATAGTAATGAATTGGTTTTTCGCAATGGTCACTGCCACAGCCATTAAAACTCTCGTATAGACAGGTAATTGATGGCACTCAGTGACAGTTTTCAGCAGCACCGGACCATCAGTGAAAAATGCCTTAAAAATGGAGTTGCTCATGTACAGTTCATGGACTTGTATTAAAATGGCCCAAGAGGAGAAAGGTTTTAATTTATCAGAAGGTGTCTGAAGTATTGGGAGCTGTTTCACTGGCAGGTCACAGTGGAAAGATTGGATCATTATTGGAGAGATGGATAGCAGGGTACAAACTGAACAAGGTTGTGGTGTGGCATGATGGACAGGAGAGAGAGAAGTGGCTTGGTTTAGATTGGAGACAGAATGCTAAAAATGGGGTGTGTGAATTTCTGTCTGCAAATCATCTCACAGGCAGTTTTGGGGGGGCTGAGCTGGATGTGTGCCCAAAGGATGAGAGGCAGTGGATACAGCATTTATCAAGGAAAACTGATACAGATACTGGAGTATTCTTACACTGAGCAGGGTCAAAGCTTGTGAGGGTTGCCCTCTTGAACTTCAGAATCTTTGTCCTTGGAAATGCTCAAAACTTGTCTGGCCAAGACCCTGAGGTAACTGACCTGACTTTGGAGTTAGCTTTGCTTTGAGACAAAAGTTGGAGTAGAGTTAGAGTTGATGTTGGACTAGAGCATGTCCAGATGTCTCTTTCAGCTTTAGTTCTCATTTGATTCTGTGAAATTCTGCCTATGTTAGTGTATTTTCAGAGGAGAAGAATGTGGCCTTTGTCTGCAGTTTACTTTTGGTTAATAGGTGAATTAATAAAACAGTCTGATCTGTGTCTGAATAAGCTGTGTATTGTAGATTGATCATAGAATGAGACTTAGGATCTGGTTTAACCAACAGGATACTTTTACTTATCTGCATGAGGGACTTTCTGTGATCACCTTGGAGTGTGCCCCTTGCAGCCTAGTTTTAGTCTAATCCTCCAGTCCCCACAGATAGAAAATAAACAGAAATTATGAATGAGGGGATCTCAGCTCATTGGGGTTGCAAGGGTTCTTTCCCTTAATTTCACTACCTAGCAGATTTGTCTGACTTGCATGCAAGATAAAAAAGAGAGAAAAGCAAGAGGAGAGGTCTGAGAACGTGATAGAAGCAATCCAGATTTCTCAGTCCAGCCAGGAGAGTGCAGAGGAGCTCCAGGGCAGGTTTCACACTGTGCTGTTCCTCCAATGCCACATGTCCCACGTTGTTGGTCTTGATGTCCTTTGTACATGAGACAGTGCCATGTAGTGCAGCTGAGTTTGGATATTTGCAGTAAGGATAGCATGTGGAATTCTCAAAATACAACTCTTTACACACACTCATAGTGTGAAAGCAAAAATAGGAAGGGTTGGTGTTCTCCGGTACTTCCCTCCTGGCAGCAGGGCAACCCACGGGCTTGGGATGCAGCTCTGTCCTGTGCTTGTTGTGCCTTTTTTTCAGTTTGCACAAACTCACTCGTGGAGCTTCTGACAGAGCAAAGAACTTCTTAGGAAACTTATTTCTGATTCCTGAATAGAGTATTTAGTCTCTTATGTTTTGGTGTAAAATCCTAAATTCACTGTGTGTAATTAGGAACGAGTTGCAAGTTGTGTGTAGTAGTGAGCAAAACTGAAGAAACAAGATTTATTTTTATTTGTCAAGACAGGTAACAGGTAGAAAAGTGGTATCACCAAGCTGTTTTAAAATGGTGATTGTTGATGGAGATGCAGTTCATATGTTGTGCTGTTTGTTGCGCTGTCAAGTATTGTTTATTGTTGTATTTACACATATTAAGTGTTTTCTATTGGGCTTTTTTTTTCAGGAGATGAGGGAGATGCTCTATCAAGGACTATCCCAATGGAGGAGGAGGAAGATGATGATGATGACGACCCTGAGAATAGGTATGATACCCTCCGTAAGGACTTAAAAACGATTAGAGCACAGCCTAGGTGTGGGCGTGAGCCGGCGCAACGGAGGAGCAAGCAGGTGGTAAAAAGCACGGCTGCCTGCCCGGTAAAGACTCGCTCACGGGCCTCCTGCAAGTGTGAACACGGGGCCAGAAAACAGAGGCCCAGAGCCAGGAATGCAAAGCAAACGTTTAGAAGTGGTAGCTGACACACCTGGCTGGGGGGTGTTCCCAAAGCACTGCAGTGCTGTCCCACTGGGGTTCCGGGTGCACGTGCGAGGGTGCTGACAGGGGTCTTGCAGGCAGGTCAAAAGCTGCTGCTGCTAAATGTGAATTTCAGCTAGTTGTGGGGAGTAGAAGGGGGCCGTTTGCATCTGTGCAATATGCAGTGCTACAGTATTTTCAGAATGAATTTGGTTATTACTGTTGCTTAATATGCTTTTTTAATTGAAATGCCTTTTCTCAATAAAGAGAAAGCACAAATGTGGGGAAAACCATATTAGATATTTTCAGCTGTTAATTTAACTGAGTTTAAATCCACTAATAAGTACCTGAAGTGACTAATGTGAGTTAAGGCCATGATTCTACAAGCACTGTGCATAGGCTCAATTGGTATCAAAGAGACTAATTACATATTTTAAGTCTTTGCATAGATATTTTCAGAATTGTGGCTTATATGTATTGCTTCAGTTTGGAATTTAATAAAAAAGAATCACTGTAAGATACAGTTAACTAAGACATGTCATATTTTACCAGTACCATTGTAGCTATCAAAATGAGCCTGGCTAGAAATGTAAAGCTTAATTTCCTAAATGCACAACATGAAGTGTCACTCAACTCCGAGCCACAGGTTCTTTTTGGAAGTTACTGTAGTTAGACTGAAGAGCTGCTCAACAATTTTTTACACAGTGTTTCAGAAACTGATTTTTTTGTTGTTGTTTTGGCCATGTAGCATGTGTGGGACCAGTTGCTGGTGGAGTCTTTTTCTGCTTCTGAGCCTTACTAGTTTAGAATATGGAATCCTTGTTTCACAGAGTTGTACGTTTTGATATGTGGCTGAAGTACATTTTAAAAACACTGTATTATATCCTTTACGGACCTCAGTTTGGCATCAAAATGCTGCTGCTGAATTAGTTCTTGTGTGTTTTCACATCAAATTTAACCCAGTTATTCAGCTCTTTAAAGAAAGATGCTTTTTAGGGACTTGACAGCACAGGGTCATAAGCAGAACATGTAAACTTTGGTGTAACAAGATTTTTTTAAATTATGTTTTAATTTCAGTCCTGTTTTAATTAATTCTTTTTTTTTTTTTTTTTTTTTTTTTTTTTTTTTTTTTTTTTTTTTTTTTTTAATTTTTATTTTTATTGTTGTTGTGAGTTTCTGGTTGATAACTAAACCAATACACTTTTGTCAGAAGTTCAGTTTTTGCTGCTCAAACATTTCTGACAAAACTCAATCATGATTTAGTTTAAGAGCTATATTGGGAAATAAATGAACCTAATTGATAACAAACAGTAATATAAATTCGGGCTTTAAAAATCAGTTTCTGTACTTTGTTTTGAAGCTGCCTCTTTGTTAAGTTTTTATTTAGGGGACCTTTTGAACATCTATTTATGAGATGGAGAGGTATTTTGTCAATAAACAGTGTTGTCAACCTTCAGACATGTTAACTGGTAATGCAGTCTAACTTTACCTTCATCATGTGTTGTACTTGGCACCAAAATCAGAGCTATCAACTGTAAAAAGATGGAACAAATTTTGAGGAGTTAAAAACTTGTTCTTCTGTTTACTCAACACAAAGTGTTTAAATAGTTTACCTACTGATTCAGAGAAGTTGCCTATTTTCTTCCAGGCCAAAGAGGGTACCTAGTACCTGCTGGGTGTTTGTAGTGTGGGAACTCTCCTGTTTGCAAGTCTCTAGTTTAGATGTTCTGTTATTTGCATACCTGGAGATGTGCATGACATGAATATTAATAGCCTTGAAATCATCTTTTTGCCAAAATGCAATATCCAAGTGGGTCATACTATGCTATACAGTGCTGTATGCTTTCATCTTCTGTTGTGTAACTATTATTGATCCTTCTGATCTTTTAAATGGTACTGTTTGATATGTTTGCAGCAGTTCTGTTTATTAAGAAGTTAATAGTGTATTAAATGCAGAATGCCTTTAAGTATTTGATGGTTACAATAAATTTTTGTAAAACGTTTTTCTTGTCCAAGCATTTAATTTAATCCAACTCTGACAGCTTGAAAATCAGCCTCTTCCGACAAAGACAGCACAGTATTTAGAACAAGGTGTTTGGCAGTTTTCACTCATTTTTTTTAGACATGTATGACATTTCATCCAAATGTTAATGTCTTAAAATATATTTTAAAGGGTTCTGAATTTTCTAGTAGTATCCTGAAGGCCCATTTAAGCCAGTAGTGCTCTAGCTGGAATTCTGGTGGCTTTTATTAGCCACATCCCTCCATCCTCCCCCACCCAAGGGTTTGTTTTGGGCAACCTTCTTTCTACATATAATTAGTAGGTATTTATGAACACTGAGTGTGAGTTGATGTAATCTAATTGGTAATAAAACATCACAATCGTGAACTAAAATTTAAAATCATGGCTTTTTAAGGAAAGAGATTTTGAGAGTGGTAGCATTATCTCACCAAGATTTTGAACAATCTCGTTGTATTGGCACTGTAAAATTCTTGAACAAGAATGGTGCAAATTACCATGGGGGCTTAACTCCACACCATGAGAGGCTGCACCTGCTGTTCCAGCTCTGCTGCAAAGTCTGAAGGAGCTTTTAAAGTAGTCCTGCAGTGTAACCAAGCAACCCCTGGGTAATTTCCAGTCTGTCTCTTGTGAACTCTTTTCTTTTAGCACGACTTAAAAATCCATAGTAGTCAATTCGTTGTTTAGAAATGTGTTCTGCTGGGGCTGTTCTTACAAATGGGAAATATCTTTAAATCCCAATTGATACAAAACTCTGCATATGTGCTATTATTTTATCCTAGAGTTGGTTTTGTGTGTCCTGGTTGAGGCTGCAGCCCCATTCTGTGAGGCACTGGCTAAATGTGTGCTGGGAGAGTACCCTTCATACAAATGTTACCATAAGTTCAGATAAGATGGAGTGGGGCAACATGACATGCTCAAGGTCACAGCAGATCAGTGCAGGACTGAGTAAAATACAGGGATTTTAAAATATTATTTTATTTTTTACTTTATTTTTTACTGCCTGAAACCCTGTGCTGGAGGTCATATGGCTCTCTGTGCCTCTTAATTAAATCCATTGCTGGTGCTCAACTGTTACATCTGAATGGCCAAGAATCTTTTATGTCCTTGACCTGAGTAAATGTTACAGTCCCTTATGATTTCCATGGTTTTCTCTGGAAGAATATGAGTGAGGGAATTTTCACACTATCATAGCTTGTTTTTCTTGCTGCTATTAATGCAAATACTAAAATGTTAAAGTACCATGTGAAGTTTCTTAGCTGAGAAACCTGGTGACTTTAAATGGGTTATATCATAAAGTAGAAATATTATGTGTTATACTGGTCAACATCTATTGTGGTTTAATTTAAACCGAGCTTCCAGAGTCCCATACTCAATTTATAATAATTCATTTGTTACATCAGTCATTTGTCAACATGCATTTACAAGGCCTAATCTCTTTGGGTCTAATGTTGCTTACACTTAGCATTCCTATCAGATATGTAGTTAATTAAAAATGGGTATCTTTTAAATTTTAAACATTTTAATAACATCTCAATTTTTGGCCTAAATTCTTACCAGTAAATGCATTGAAGAAAATGCGGCTTTTCTCACTAACAAACAGTCTCATCTTAATTTGGTTGCAAGTGGTGAAGTCTTTATTCTAGATAAAAAACAGGACTTATTTTCTATCATAGCAATAACTTCTTAATCAGTATTATTATAAACAATTAGAAACTGATCAGTTTACCCAGTCTGGTTGTTGGTTATGCTGGTGATTAATAGGAAAATGAGAGCATTGTCTCTTTATGGATGGTAGATTTTGTGCATGGTCTTTTTAGATGTTAGATGCATTTGCTGTTTCCTATAGCTGTTAAAAAAATAGATACTTCATTAAAGAAAATTTAAAATGAAGGTTTTGTTTTGCTAAGAACCAAAGTCAGCCTTTTTTAGGTGACTTGTGTAGAGGTAAGTATTGCCATCCACAAGCTGTGTTGACTTTGCTAATGCACTTGCCAAAATAAGGCAAAGGCAGGACTTTCAGGATTCAATTTCCATTTTTTTTTTCAGATCTTTAGATTTTTCCTCTTCCAAAACTCTGGGTTTTTATTAAACAAGAAGAGTAGCCAGACCACTGCTCTCTGCATTTTCTGGAATAGGAGTCAAGGTTAATAATTTATGTTAAAAGCTGTTAAAGGGAAGCCAGCCTGTGACATTCCAAGCAGTTTCATTTTGAAGAAAAAATTCTGACCATTAAGAGATGGAAGAAATATAGTCTGAATTTCTTTAGGAGGAGCTGTTTATATCTGCTGCTGTTACACATGATGTGCTGGGTTTTAAAAAAAATCAACAAACTACCAGACCCTAAATCCCTTTTCCAAATATCCTCTGGGAGGACCTAGTGCAAAAAGCATTTGGAAGAGGATGTTACTTATCTGTGGACTTTAGTAAGTTTTCTTTGGGCTCATGCTGTGATTTCTTGATAGATGTGGAATTAAAGTTCTCCAAGGGTACTGCTTGGTAAAGTTTTAATCAGCTTTTTCTTCTCAAGGGTGAGGGGGAGGGAGTGTTTTGGATGCTGATGGATGGTCTGACTCACTGAACAAATTGAAATGTTTATTAAACTATTTTGCTTCCATCTTTTAATAATAACTGAACATAAATTAGTGTGAGAGTGTTTTTAAAAACTACACTATTGCTCAAAAATTAGAAAATACTGTGTGGAGTGTCAGGAAAGATAGCTTGGGAAGAGTCCCTTTGAAAAATGATTATGTTTTAGGGACACATTGCAGGCTGGAAAATTAAATACTGATTGTTAAAAGCCCATTTTATAGTGTTCCATAGAAGCAACAACTCAGTTTTCTGTTCTATAAGAAGTTCGGCTTAAGAGATCCCTGTTTCTTTGCTATTCCCAAGTGGAGGCTGGATTGTGGTTCAGTTCCATGGCTTTTGAGCTGTTATTTTGATTGGTGTGAGACTTCCCCATCCTGAACTATGTACACACAGCATGCATTAGTTCTCCCAAAAAGCAAGACAGATGAGGTTTCACCTAGAAAACACATATTTCATTTTAAATGGATGAATGAAAACTGTAGTATTCCTGATATTTATATGAGGAAGACCTGGCTTATTTTTTTTCCCCTGGAACTTCAAGTCCACTATTTTCCTTTTTGGCATACCTGCCTTGGATAGACTCAGAAGATTTTTGTGTTGCAAATGCCTGTAAAGAAATAATTTTTCCATAGTCACTTGTGCATTAGCTGGAAACTTCTGCAGTGAAACCATGGGAAGCTGAGTGGACAGTTTGTGGAGCAGGAAATAAATGATGATTTTTATCTGAAATTCAGGTCCTGTAGTGTTGGTCAGACTTTTTGGGTATAAACACAGAAGGGTTATTGCAAGAGCTGCTGGAAGGCAAGTGCTTGTGGTTAGTTATCCAGATAGACCATGAATAAAATTAAATCTCTTTAAGTCTGTGCATTTTATAACCATTTAAAGTCTGCTGTAAAGCAGGAGACTTCTCTTTTTAAGAAGCTTTGTACAAACCTGCTTTCTAAAAGCAAGTCAACACGTTACATTAATGTGAGATTTTTGCTGATAGGTCCTGTCTTGCCACAATGACTTCTCATCACGTGTCTTTTTTTTGTTCAGCTTTCAGCCCTTTTTTTGAAGTTCTGAATGGTGTAGGATTACACTTGTCATTCATAGATTTACTTGAACAATGGAATAAATAGTGTTTTCTGTTTTACTTCAAAGAATTGCCAAGAAAATGCTTTTAGAAGAAATCAAAGCCAATCTTTCCTCTGATGAGGATACGTCTTCAGATGAGCAGCCGGAGGAAGGAAAGAAGAAACCTGCAAAGCAAACTGAAAACACAGGAGATGATGGTAAGCACCAAAAAGCATCTGGGAAAAGGTGGTGCTGTGGCACCTATCATGATTTCAGGGGTCACTTTGGAAAATGCTGATTGTTAAAGTTTTTCACCAAAAGATATTACTGATTTTGATATGTCGTTGCCACATAGAGACCAACGTATGTGGTCATGAGGATTATCATCTCTTTTAGTCTTCTGTATCTTATTTTTTGTTATAGTTCTGGGTTTTGTAAGCAATTGAGAAGTCGTAGAGGTTTGTGAGGGGTTATTATCTATACAGAACAGTAAGTCCTGCATGTGCACAGGAGAGATTTGGCTAACACAGCCATTGGAACAGGCATTCCAAGCATTCAGGCAGTGGGAAATACTGAACAGTGGAGGAAACTGGTATGTTGTTGCTTGTAATTCCCTGGAAAAGCACTGGATTTAGCCTAAATTAATTCAGATTTTAATTCCTGTAAGATAAGAAGGTGACTGGTATGCATGTGGTACTGACTCTTCCATGTGACAGGAGAGAAGGAAAAGGAAGACAAGAAGTCTGAAAAGGAAGAACCTAATTCTGAGTCAGATTCAGAGGAGGAAGAAACATCCAAGAAGCCCAGATACAGACACAGACTGCTGAGGCAGAAGCTCACTGTGAGTGATGGGGAGTCGGGAGAAGAAAAGAAGGTGGTGAAACCAAAAGACAAAAAAGAAGGGGGGAAGCGCAGAAATAGAAGGAAAGGTACATAATCCACGTCTTTTTTTTTTGGTCATAAAAAGTGCCTGCTTCTGTAAAATAAATACAAAGCTTGTCAGAATGGAGATCCTAACCTTTGTGATATTAAAATCCCTGTCTAAACTTCCTTGTGTATGAAATCTAGCATTCCCTTATCTTTGTTTGATAAATAGTTTTATTTGAAATGTCAAATACAAGTGCAGCTCTCTCCACTTGCTGTATCCTCTGAATTGCATTAATCCTGTGGAACCTCAGAATATCCATCCTAAACAGCAGAGGCAAGGCCAGGGTGTCTGAATTTGGGAAAATCAGTCTTGTTCTTGATGTAATTTCTCTCTTGGAGTGGCAGTAGCGCCTGAGGAGTGTGTCCATGCTGGAATTGCAGTGCAGCAGGCTGGAGCTGAGCACCAGATGGCACTGTGAAATGAGCCTGGGCTGGCCCTTCATTGTTGCAGGCAGGAACAAAGAACCTGTGGGTGTTTCCTGGCCAGGAAAGGTGCACTGGGCTTCCCTGATCTGTGTTGCACTAATGCCAGCCAGCTTTTGTGGTCTTCCACAGAATAAAAGATGCAATGTGGTTTGTTTAGCATTTTCCTCCATGAAAACTCTCATTTTTATCTGTTTGCGTATTCATGTTTTTCCTCCCTTACAGGATTAAAACTCTACCTACAGCATTTCATGCAGGAAGAATAACTGTAAATTACTTATGAATTACTGTGCAAGTGAGAGGCAGCTTAGTTAGGGTTCTTCAGTGCAAACCTTTGAAGTTGACTGCCCTCAAACACAACAATATATTTGATTTCAGTTTGCCCTTTTTAGCCCTATGTTATTAATGTTACCACTCCCCATGTACGTAGAACAACTCATGTTTTGAGCCTTGTCATTGATAAAACAATTAAACTTTCCACTGTGTTCAAGGTCAGGCTGAAATTCAAGGTGTTAAATACCACGCTGGTGTCTTCAATACCTAAAAATGCCAGGGATAGCTCTCAAAGTGGCTGGGAGTCTTGCTAATGCTGCTCTTTTAGGTGTATTTTTAATTGCTTTTTGAGGCAGTTTTGAGCTTGCACTACCTGAAGAAATGCCAAGCCATAAATGTAGTGATGCAATTTGTATTTTTGTGTGTAAATAAGAGCCCTTTTCTCGAAGTATGGTTATAAAATGACACGTAAAGCATTTGAAGCAAAAGCTTCTGTTTAACTAAAAATCACCTTTGGTTTCTGAAGTTCCATATTGTTCCTCACAGTTCTTCATCATTTAATCCTCTCTTCCATTTGCTCCTAAAATAAACATAGATGTTCATGCATAAGGACCTCAAGGCTTGTGGCACAATAAGCCACACACCAGGACTCAACTAGTTCTTAAATTTCAACCTTTTAAATTTTAAATTTTAATCTTTTCTTATCTGTGCCCATTTTATCTTATAAATGTGGGTCCCATGTTGTCTGACATGAACCCTGGCAGTGTTTGTTCTCTGAAGCAGTTTGTTGTGCAGTGAGGAGCTGCTGGCTTTGCAGTGAACTCACCATGAAATAAATGCTGCTGTCTTTTCCAGTGAGCAGTGATGACTCCAATGACTCTGAGTTCCACGAGTCTGCAGTGAGTGAGGAGGTCAGTGAGTCTGAGGATGACCAAAGGCCAAGGACAAGGTATGAACAAAACTGAGCTGTGATTACCCTGTGTTTATTTTGGGTTTTAATAGTACAGTTTGTGCAGGGAGATGGTAAAAATTAAAACACTTTGGAGCAGTTCTTAAAACCCTTCGTGATGTCTGTCTGTAGGAATTACAGAATATTAATTGCAGCAAATGTGGGAGTTTTGAATTTGTACCACAGTAGGGGATGCACAACAATTTGATGAGCCAGTACAAAAAAAAACCAACAAAAAATGGACATTTTAATGCCAAATACATCACTGTCAACTGGTGGATTGCAGTATAAAACTAATGCTTTATAGTTCTGAGATTCTCATGGGTTTTCTCATTGCTCTGTGTATCCAGTGGGCTGAGCAGGAAGGAATTTAGAAGTCAGCCCTAACTGCACAAATGGAGGGCATATCTTATTAATTAATTACTACTCCTCCTTTACCATTGTTTTTCAGTGAGGCAGAGGATTACTATGGTTAATCAGTAATATTGCCTTTTTGCTTTTTAAATAGATCTGCCAAAAAAGCTGAGGCAGAGGAAAACCAGCGCAGCTACAAACAGAAAAAGAAACGAAGGAGGATAAAGGTTCAGGAGGATTCATCGAGTGAAAATGAGAATAAGGTGCTGTGTCATGTCTTGAAGTAATAAACAGGGAGTTTCTGTCTACTGCCAGCTGCTGAGGGTATCTCAAACACCTCTGCACAAAATACAGTAAAAAATTAAAGCTGTTCTCAGTGTCAGTTCAGGCTAAATTTGTAAAAAGCCACCGTTGTGGAGGTAAAACATTATGTTTTAAGAACTAAAACTTTTCCTATCTGGATCTTGATAAAAATGCATGATACTGAAGCAAGTGGAATTTTTAATCTTAATGTAGATGAGACAAATTGCAGATTAAGGCTTTGGTAGTGTTTGGGTTTCTTCTCGTGTGTGGTGTAGGTAGGGGCTGATCTGATTTAGCACCAGTATAACAGGAAAAACAGTGCTTTATTAATGATAAGTAGCTATTATCAAATGATAACAGTGCCCTCAGTACTGCCTTTGCACGGCTGGGCTTATCTTTAATATCTAAGAATGCATTACAGTTAAGGTGGCACTTCTTTTGTCAGACTTTTAAAAAAGGCATTTTTTCTTATTACCTGAACTTCACCTGTGTGTGTAAGAATTTCTGGGAGCTTGTCTAAGAAAGAAGGGATTTATGATCTCTGCCATAGTTTTCTTGCTAATGTGTATTTCACTTAATTTCTAATAGAGTAACTCTGAGAATGAGGACAATGATGACTCAAAATCTCCTGGAAAAGGCAGGAAGAAGATCAGGAAAATTATTAAAGATGATAAGCTTAGAACAGAAACACAAAATGCGCTTAAAGAAGAAGAAGAAAGAAGAAAACGTATAGCAGAGAGAGAACGGGAGAGAGAGAAATTGAGAGAGGTATGGTCTGGTTTCTGAGTAAGTTTCTGAGTAGTTGAATTCCTGATGATGTTTAAGATGGTAAATTTCAACCTCAATGTAATTCAGTGAGTGATTTTTGAAAACCACTTACATGGAGTCTTATGAGCCCCAGGTTTTGTCTGCAGTTTCCTGCAGGTTGACTTTGGTAAGTTTTATTTGACTGCTGTGACCTTAGAAAGTTGTTTCAGCTCCCTGCTGCCTACACTTCAGTGCCAGAGTCAATTGTGATGCATTAAAAGTTTTTCTTCAGTAAATAAATGATTACTTCCAGTTCTGGTAAATCTGAAGTGTCTCAAGTGCTGGATGTTACTCCTGTGAGAACATTCCTCTGATGCCCTGTTTGTGTTTGCAGGTGATAGAGATTGAGGATGCCTCACCTCTGAAATGTCCCATCACAACCAAGCTGGTTTTAGATGAAGATGAAGAAACCAAAGAACCCTTAGTGCAGGTTCACAGGAGTATAGTGACCAGACTGAAACCACACCAAGTAGATGGTAAGGAAAGAGTTTAAAGGAAAAAAAAGAATTCTTTTTCCTCCAGGGGCACAGTACCTTATGCAGACTGAATTAGAATAATAAAAACTCCTTCACTGGCAAAACCAGAATGTGTCTTCTCATTTCCCTGTCCTCAAGATGAGGCAATCTGCATCCTCACAGGAACATTTTCCAGCCCAGTAGCCACATCTTCAATGAAGCTGTGAATATAATCAAGTTCAAGATAAAGATCATCCCACATACACCCCACTGGACAGAAGTGAATCAATAATTATCCTGACAGCTGCTTTCCTAGGAGTTATCATGATCTCACTGATCACAGCTGTCTCTTACTGGGTGAACTTTAATAAAATTAATACTTAATCAGAAAACTTTCAATCATCTTCTTCAGGTGTTCAGTTCATGTGGGATTGCTGCTGTGAATCTGTAAAAAAAACCAAGACATCTCCTGGCTCTGGCTGCATTCTTGCTCACTGTATGGGCCTGGGAAAAACATTACAGGTAAGAAACAAAATTTATTTCCAAGTGCTGTGTAGTTCTCATGTAACTCAGAACAAGAAAATAAAGCTGGCAGGAGAGAGGCTTCAGGAACCTGTTTCTAAGACTGTGGAATAATCTTAGGCAGGTTATGTTTTTTCTGTCTTCATTCATTTTTTTCCCTGAAATGATTTATTTTCTTGACTGTTTTAAAATTAATTTGTTGCTGCTGAAGTACAAGTTTATCAGATTTGGTTGGTTTTTATTTTTAATGCCAGACCTTGTGTGTAAAGTCAGGTGCTGGTGTGTTTGTGGGGTTTTTTGAGTGGCACAGAGCTGAGGATGATCAGAGAACTGAGGTCACTCATGGTATGAGCAGTTCAGGCAAACCCAGGCTGAGCTGTGGTTGGGGCTGGTGCACAGCAGGATTTTATCTCCAGCATATCTGAAAATTTGCTTTGTTTAGGGAAGTGGGGGTGGCAGACAAGTATTTTGACAGTCTGCAATTCTGCAGATCATTTCAAAAATCACCTTTGAAAGGTGTATTTTTACAGACTTGATCCTAGCTTAGCTGGTGTGGTTCTTGAGGAGTTAATCACACCTTTTAGTGGAGATTTGCAATGCTTTGCAGAACTGTTGTGTAGGGGGCTTTTTCCACCTACACTTTACACACCATGTAGTCTTGATGAAATACCCACAGCAGAAGGTATTTTTATAGTGATCCAGATGTGTTAGTGGCAGTAATTTTGGCTGTAACTTCTTGATAATCAAAGAAAGCCATAGTTAGAAACATATATCAGTATAAATGACTTTGAAGGCTGGTGTATGAAGCTGAGGTGGTTGTTTTTCCCATGTGTCCATCTGCCAGTCACTGCTGTGCTCTGTGATTTTTGCCATTTGTTGTTTAGCTCTTGAAAGAGCTGAACCAGCCATGAGTTCTGGCAGACTTTGCCAGCTGCAGGGCAGGATGTCAGTAGAGACCAGGGAAATCAGGGAACTGGGGACTTGCTGGCCAGGACTGTGGGCATGAGACTTCCTGGGTGGTTTTCTCTTACTCAGAACCCCCAGTAAATCCTTTAGTTTTAAAAGCGCTTTGCTGCCCAGCGTTCCAAGCACAGCCATGCAGTTTACAAATCCCTCTCTCAAATCAGAGTTGCCAGATACCAAGATTTGATGCAGAAAGAGCTTGTGCTGTTGCACATCCAAAGTGCAGTGGGAGAGCTGGAGCTGCCATGGCATCACTGACTCTCTCCTCTAGTCCTGTTTTGTTCGCTGCTGCTCAAAACAGGCAGCCCAGCAGAAGTACTGAGTGACACCACAAGGTTTTGGGTTTTTCCCAGCCTGAAGGAGGTTTTGTCATCCTCAACACACAGCCAGGCTGGCTGCAGGGTGAATCCTTGGAAAACACTGCCATAGCCTGCTGCAGAGCTCTGCTGAATTTCGCTTGAAATACCTTGAAAAAAGTGTGAGAAACTGCTTTAAGACTGAAGTTCACTTAGAAGAAACTTAACTGTGAATTTATTTTGTGTTTGAGATGAATGTTGGGAGAAAGCTTAAAAACGACCTGATGGAAGTGTTTAATTTATGAAAATGACTGATGAAATGTAAAGGATTCAGCAATTCAGGAGTATCTCAGTATGTGAGGGATGTGTGCAGCCATGGAACACAGAGTAAGGAGTATATGAACTCCAAATACACCTGTATGAAAATTTAACCAGAAATTCTATTTGTTTAACCAAAAGTATATTTAAACAAGGCTGTTGTTGGTAATTTAATTACATAATTGAATAGATAGCATTTATTTTTCTTTCTGGTGTTTATTTGGTGTTCTGCTTGTTTTTTCTCTTGCAGGTAGTAAGTTTTCTCCACACAGTCTTGCTATGTGACAAACTGGATTTTCGGACAGGTCTGGTTGTGTGTCCACTCAACACTGCCTTGAACTGGCTGAATGAGTTTGAAAAATGGCAAGAAGGTTTAGAAGATGAGGAGAAACTAGAGGTAAAAGAGGCTTAAAAAGAGTTCTTAATGAAATAACGGGATGATTTGCAAAATTGAGAAGCTCCACCACTTAAAGGCTAAGAAATGTGCTTTAACTGTGTGAAAAATCTCCTTGCATTAATACATGAGAAGTATTAAAAATTAGACCACTATTGAATATTTTAAAAGGAATTAAAGGGTTTTTTTCCCCTTTGGAAGGTCTATGAGCTGGCAACTGTGAAGAGGCCTCAGGAGAGGAGCTACATGCTGCAGCACTGGCAGGATGAGGGAGGTGTGATGATCATTGGCTACGAGATGTATCGAAACCTGGCACAAGGCAGGAATGTGAAGAGTAGAAAACTTAAAGAAATATTTAATAAAGCTTTAGTCGACCCAGGTAAGTGAAAATTTATACAGCTTGTGTAGTTTGGACTTCAAGGTTTATGAAGATGAGCAAAGAAAATAAATAGTGTTGGTGAGATTCATCAGATTTTCTTTGTGGCTTTTGCTGAGTTACAGAAATTTGTTCAGAATCTCCCCCATCTGCTTTTGTAAATAGATTTCTGTAATGGTCTTTTCTGTTAAATCAAATGCAAGGAATATATTATAGAAACTTCTCCTGGTAAGTGTTTTTATTTGCTGGCTTTGCTTCCTTTGCAAAGTGATTGGAGGGGTTTGTTGAGGACCCAAGGCTGTTTTAATCTGCTAATTTGTTACAATCACAAGCTGTTTTGTCCTTGATGGAAATTTACCACTAAGGGGGCAACTGCACATGAAAATAGTAGACAATGTACCTTTGAAGTGTGAAAAAACAAGTGTTAATGAAGTGCTAATTAAGGGAATGCAGCTAAAGCAGTTAATTATTTTTTCAGTCTTGGGAAACAGATGTCTGGTTTGAGCTGAGCTGAACTTAGCAAACTTAGGTCAACAAGTATGGAAGCACTTGAAAGTATTCCAAGTTGATATAACTGATTTCTCAGGTGGTCCCCAAAAAGGACTAAAAATTTTAGGATTAAGAAGGTTCACCAAAATAGCAAAATTTCCTTACAAATTCTGAACTGGCAACTGATGCCTAGAACAATTTAGAGTTACGCAGAATGTCTTAAAAACTGTTTTTAAAAGTTTTGATAACTTTGCTATACTGTTGATATTTCTCCTTGAGAATGCAGGTGTGGAAGGCAGAGTAAGTGGAGCTGGGTTTTCTTGGGTTTTAATTATCTGACTGGACTGTCATACAATGGCTGTGCAGTCAGGGAAGCTCCAGTGCAGCAGCTGGTGACCTATTTTAACTATTTTTGTTGGTATATAATGTGTTAATTCCACACATTTTTTAAGCAGTGAAGGAAATGCACTTCTTGCCAATGGATTTTTGACTCCTCCTACCTAAGCTGTAGTTATTAGGAGCAAAAAAACCCCAACAATAAACCAAAAAAGAGGGGTGAACCCTGTTCTGTCAGTGCTCTTTTGTATCTGATTTTCTCAGGATATTGCATTTATTGGGAATATTGTCAAGGAAGTGAAAGCTAAGGGAGAAAAGCTGTGAATTGCTGTCTCAAAGTACTGGTGACCGGACAGTAATTCTCTATTTAGTGCGCCTTGTTCTGGTGCAGTGATGAAATAAAATGTTCTACAGTAATTAATTTTTGTGGGGTTTTTTTCCTGGTGGAAAATGTAAGGGAGGACAAACATAAGGGTTATTACCATGTGTCTTTGCAGCAACATTGTCCCTTCATGGATTTATGTTTGTGTAAGCCCAAAAATACTGGTCTGTGGGATGTTAGGAGGAGACAGTGACTGGTGTAACCTTCCCTGTCCCATCCCATGGTTTTTACATCCTGCTGTGCTCCTGTTCTCCTTCCAGAGCTCCTCAGACGCTGGGGCAGAGCAGTGTTTGGGCTTTGCTCATGGCTTTGTGTACTTCAGTTCAGTTGGAAGCTGCAGTACATTGGCCCTCAGGGGTTTTGGATAATTCCACATGAGCATGGAGCCTCCTGTTCTCTTCTCGGACTGGTTGATAGAGTGCAATCAGACCATTGGGAAAGCCAGCCTTATAATTAACTCCTTAATTATTTTTGTAGCATCATGGAAACTTCAAGGTTGGAAAAGACCTCCAAGGTGGGGTGCAGACCCACCATACCCACTAAACTGTGCCATGGGCTTCCATGTCTGCTCATTTTTTGAACACTTTAGGGGTGAGGACTCCACCACCTCCCTGGGCAGTTCCTTCTATGCTTAACCACTCTTTCAGTGAAGAAATTTTCCTAATATCCAGCCTGAACCTCTCCTGGCACAACTTGAGGGCATTTCATGCTGCCTCATCCATTTCTCTATTTTAACTAATTGCAGGAAGACAGAAGTGTCAGTGTGTTGTTACCCACTAATTTTTGGAGTCATGTGGATTGGCTAAGTGTGCATTGCAAGATTCTCATTTGTTTCTTGCTCTGCTGGTGGCTCAGCACGGACAGTTGCAGAGAAAACCATGTGCTGGCTTCTGCTGGGACTGGAAATAGGGAAACCTTGGCTTCTGGGAGCACTTCCCATTTAAAAAGCTGCAAATTTGGGATTTGAGTGCTGATTTAATGAGATGTGTCTGGTGAATACTGCTGGGGTAGGATACTGTACAGGAGAAGCTTGTGTTGCACTGTCAAGGTGAGCAGAGGGGGAAGGTTTAGCCAAAGTTTATGGGTGGAGAAGTGATTTCATTAATTAACCAGCTCAGCTGGGTGGAAGAATGGCAGGATTTTATACACATGCAGGGTTTCCAGGCTGCCTTGTGCCACTGCTGAAGGGCTGTTGGTTATTGATCACTGTTGTGCTCTGCTTGAAGAACTTCAGTCACTTTATTTTTTTTTAAACTTGTTGCTACTAACAACAATTCTGGTACTGTTTGGCTTGAAGACTTCTCTTTAACTGGCAGTTGTATAAAGTCCTTGTAGACTTCAGAGGAGCAGGAGACCTGTGTGTATATATCTATATCTATATATCTATCTTTTATGTATTTCAATATATTAACATGTGCAGGTACAGTAAGAAGGGTGAGAAGATGAAGACTTTGAGGAAAGATTGCATGAGTAGAGCTTTTTAGCCTAGGGAAAAAAAACAACTAAACTGACAAATTCTCCACCATTTAAGAGCTGGTTAATGAAAGGAGAGTTGTCAGTTGGTTTTGACATGATCAGGAGAAAGGGAAGGGCAGAATTTACTCAGATTTGTAGCATTGGGTGTTACTGCACAGTGTTTTAGCAAGAGAGAGGCTGTGGAGTTTCCCCACTTCTGTCAGGTCTGCCCCTTTCTCATAACCCTAATCTCAGATGGAGAAAATTATCTAAATGATCCCCTGAGGTCCCTTTAAGCTTTACATTCCTTTATCATATTTTGAGGAATGTTCTGTCCATAATGATTTGCATTTGTGTTTTGGAAGAACAAGGGAAAAACCCCCCAAATGGATGAAAATCCCTGCTGCTGAACTGTAGCCAAGATGTTAGTTCATGATAGCAGTGCTGCATTGCTGCCAAACAAACCATGAATAATTGTACTGAGATAGATAGGGTTTTTTCTTATTTTTACTGTCATTCACTTACTCCAAACAGCAGGTTTTGAGGTGGTTTTTTAACTTAATTTCTTTAACTTCATGTGAATGAATCTCAGTTTTTAATGAAATGAGGACTAGAGAAAGGATCTGTCACTGCTGGAGATGGTTACTTAAAGGAAGGCTTTGTGTGTAGCCACTCAGTGGTTTTCATTCTGTCAGAACTGGGAAGGTACAAAAGTTATTAAATAATATGGGGAAATGTTTCTGTGGCAGGTGGGAAATTCAGAAATGCATTGGCTTGGACAAGCCTGAGTGCATCTGGAATCTGTATGTGGATTTTCATAATTGTCTTCTAGACTTGTTTCAAAAGTTTGGGGGTTGTTTTGTTTGGGTTTTTTGCTTGAAAAGAAATACCTTCTTGATTCCTTTCCCTTCACATGTAAGATTCAAATCATTTTGAAATCACCTTAAAATGGCATGATTAATGTGACTGGCACGGGTGTGTGTAGTCAGAGGTGTAATCCATTCTCTGCTGTGGATCACTGCCCTAGAATTAATTTTATTCTTTAGAAGGCAGTTTGAATTTAGTCTGAGACAAAATATTCTCAGTAAATTATAAAAGATTAAACTGTCCTTGCTGACAAATCCTCCTTTGCTCCTCAAATATTGGCCTTTTTAGTGCTGAATTGCTGAACCCAACTGGTGGCTTTTCTCCAAGGTGCAGCAAATTGTCATGAGCTGCTCTCAGAGTTGAGAGTGCTGGAACTGAGGTCAGATTTAGAGCTGGTAAAACATTTATTCTGAGTTACTGCTTGGATCCTAGAATATCTTTTACTTCATTTTCAAGGAAAGAAATTCCAGAAATTGCCCTAAGTCTGAAAACAATTAAGAGTAAGTCTGTTCTGCCAAGTTGGGTATTTTTTATCTTATTATTAGAGTTGCTTTGCATACTGTGGGAATGTGTTGTGGTTTTGACATTCCTTGTGCAGCTCACTTAAACCAGACTGATATTTTATCTCCTGGAAGAAAGCTGAGGACATTCCTGAGGTGACTTTCAGCTGCAAGGTGGCAATTCACTTGTCTGTAATTCAGATCAAGTCTGGTTGTGTTTTATATTTTCTAAGACTTCTGATTGCACTCTGTTCCCCTTGTGTTATTCTTGCCTTAATGAAAAATTTCAGGTTACCTGGTTTTTGTACGTTTTGGGATTGCTCAAGTGTCAGTAGATGGCAGCCTAAAGCTGGAGAGAAGGAAGTTTTACTGAGTTTTGACAGGATGGATGGAGGTGCAGCCATGCACAACCAGCAGCAGGAATAGACCATTTTATCAGGAATATGCTGCAAAGCTGAGTTTATTCCTTGCCATGAAGACTTTACAAGCAACAGCCTTGATTTTACCAGAGTGGCTCCTCTGAATGCTTGTGCAGAGGCTGAGTGAGAACCCAATCAGTGCTAAAAAATCTCACCATAAAACACACAAAAAAGTTTAAAAAAACCCCAAAGTAACATTGGTGTAGAACAAATTTCGTATGCTTTAGGCTGTCAGGTTTTTTGTGGCAATGAAATATTGTGGAGAGATTTAATATTGTTTCTTTCCAGGTCCTGACTTTGTGGTGTGTGATGAAGGACACATATTGAAAAATGAAGCATCTGCTGTCTCCAAGGCAATGAATTCTATTAAATCTAGGAGAAGAATAATTCTGACAGGAACACCACTGCAGAATAATCTTATAGAATGTGAGTAGTTGTCTTTTGTTTCCTTCAGTACACTCCTGCCTGTCAGCCATAGAAGATATATTTAGTTTGATGGGAAGAAAAGGATTTGAAGCAGTGCAGCTGCCTGCTAAGTTTCTCTGTATTTAGATGTGGCACAATTATTTTCTGTTTGCATTAATCCCAGCACTGTGCTTTGCATTTGGAACCGCTCAAGTGTGCCTGTTTCTCCTAGATCACTGCATGGTTAACTTCATTAAGGAGAATTTGCTTGGCTCAATTAAGGAGTTCCGGAATCGGTTCATCAACCCCATCCAGAACGGGCAGTGTGCAGACTCCACCCCCGTGGATGTCAGGGTGATGAAGAAACGTGCTCACATCCTCTATGAGATGTTGGCTGGCTGTGTTCAGGTGAGAACACTTTGTCCCTAACCCATCTCTGCATTTCACTGCAGGGAAGGAGAGGAGTTCTTTTGTATCACTCTGATGAAATCACCCAAAGGCCTATAAACTTCTGATTTGAGAGCTCCATAAATCTTTTAAATTAAATATTTTCACTCATTGTTAGATCCCTGCATTATCTGTGACTAGAAAAACTTCATAGTTTTTCTGCAAATGTCAGTGTATTCTAAAATACAAGTATTAGAGGATACAGCTATTTCCTGCTGGGAGACAAGAACATTTTTTTGGTAGAGTAGGACATTGGTTGCTCTGAAATATTCCGTTTTAATTCCATATGCACATTTAAGAACTGCCCTAAAGTCTGCAGAGAAAGTTGCTGGTCCATAGTTTGTCAGGTATTTCTGAACATGTATTTTTTCTGATCTGTGAGAATCAGAACACCAGAAAACAAGAGAGAATGAAAATTATTCAGGTTCAAAAGGGGGAAGAACTTGTTACTTTATGGACCTTAGATAAAAAAAGCTTTGGATGGAGCCCACATGGATTTTCTCCAGCCCTGTGCAGAGCAGATCTTGTCCATAGAGAGCTGGTCTCTCTTGTGGTCATTGGGTGAATGGGAAGACAGAGTAGTGTCAGAGTCAAAAAAAAACAAAACAGAAGTAAAATCTGGTTTTAGTATTCTTTAAAAAAACCCCAAAAGCAGTTCCAGAGCAGTTCCTGAAGTTGCAGTGAACTTTGCATGGACTTGGAGCTGGCCATGGGCTTAGCAGGTCATGGGCTTTGGCCTGAGAAGCTCCTGAGTGGGGCAGGGGGGTTCCTGCTGCAGGGCCTGGAGTAAAAATTGTATTTCCTGGGCTGATTTTCCCCTTCTGGGGCTGAGAGCACCAGGATCACTCACCACCGCTGATCCACAGTGCTTTGTCCTTTGAGATGCCACAATCCTGAAGCTCTCAGGAGTCCTTGCCATGTTTCTGTGCCTGAAGCAGTGTCTGTGCAATTGCAGAGGAAGGATTACACAGCATTAACCAAGTTCCTGCCTCCCAAATACGAGTACGTGCTCGAGGTGAGGATGACCCCCATCCAGTGCAAGCTGTACCAGTATTACCTGGACCATCTGACAGGTATGTGCCTGCAGCTCTGATGGCATTTAATAAAGGGCATTTGCCACACTTGCTAGGTGAACATCAACTTTCTGAACATTGTCCTATGCACTAAAGTGCTTGGACAACAAAAAAATAAGCTGGGTTGGGTTTTTTTTGGTGTGGGTTTTTTTTTTTATTTTTTGTTTTGTTTTGTTTGTTTGTTTGTTTGTTTTCTATTAGAATACTGCAGTGTTACAGGTCATTAAATGTAGCTCAGATTAGTAAGATTCATTGAGACCTAAATGCAAATGTTATTTTGTGTTTTCCACCTTGGGCTGCTTTTACAAAACCTAAATAGACGTGTCTGTCTTTTTAAGAGGATTTGTGTACATTCCTGTACTGGGGAGCAATGTACTTCTATGTAAAAAATATAATCATGTTTCTCATTATCAAGAAAAAGGAGAAAATCTAATTTTGACAACTTTAACTGGGAGAAAAAATGGCTGTGAGTGAGTAATTTGAGCCCTTTTACAAGAGATGTTGCAGTATGATGTGCAGCTGGAAAGAACACTCAGATCTGCTCTGCTGGGCTCTTCAAAGGGGAGCAGAGTGTGGCAAACTGACTTCAGGGCTCACTCTAAAACCTGAACTTTATTGTCAGGTGTAGGTGGTGGCAATGAAGGTGGAAGAGGCAAAGCTGGAGCTAAACTATTCCAGGATTTCCAGATGTTGAGCAGAATCTGGACTCACCCTTGGTGTTTGCAGCTGGACTATATTAGCAAAGAAAATAAGGTAAATTAGATATATCAAAATACTCTCACTGGAGAGCTTTCCAAATAAGCTCTGCCAAACTCTAGGTAAAGTTTCATCAAATTAATGGAAATCTTTGTTGCTGTGGGGTCATTTTGCTGCTGGTTTTGTCATATTTTTCTTGCTGGGTATGTTGTCATTCTTAAACCATTTTGCAAGGCCAGGCCTTTGTAGAGCTTACCATTGTTGAAATGAAGAGTAAGCAGATGGCTAAAGGTTGAATGAAAGCTTCTAGGTGAGCATGGTTAATAATTTCTGTTTTTTCTCTTTTGAGGGCTATTTTGATGAAGACAGCATGGATGACTTCATAGCCTCAGATTCCGATGAAACTTCCATGAGCTTAAGTTCAGATGATTATGCAAAGTAATTGACCTTTTATTTAATTTGTTGGTGTTGTTTCCCTTTAGAACTGAAGTGATTCCTATAAAGTGAATGTTCATTTTGTATTTTATGTGTCTGTTAGAATATGTTTTCTTTCAGTGGGATTTAAAAAAAAATAATGGGGTGTATAATGTTGCTTTTTTAGGAAAAAAAAATCCAAGGGGAAAAAGGTGACAAAAGAGTGTAGCTCAAGTGGCAGTGGCAGTGATAATGATGTTGAAGTCATTAAAGTCTGGAATTCAAGATCTCGTGGAGGTGGGGAAGGAAATGTAGAAGATCTTACAAACAACCCAGCATCAACAAAGTCAGATGAAGGTGAGGATAACACAGAGTGCTGGAAATGTGTGGTAGCTTTGTTTTGCAAAAGGCAATTTGAGAAGGCTGTCAGGAATTCTGCTGTGTGGCAGAATGGCAAATTCCTTAATTCACAGTTACAGCTCCTGCTACTTCTAATTTTGTATTTAACCTGGAAAAACAAGGGGCATCAAGTTAGAACTTGGGGGTTTTGAGGCAGAACTTGGGGTTTTGACAGGGAAATTTTTAAATTTAGAAGTACAAAATTATATAACCTGGAAGATTCATGGAAATATTAGGAAATATATCTGTTATAACTCAAATCTGGAATTTGAATTGGATGCTGAGCAAGCAGATCCAGTGCAGCAGGAGCACAAGACCTCTTTAAAGTTGTTATTCAAACTTCTTACAGCTGCACACTTAATTTTTGGTTTTTTTCCTGTAATAATCTAGCTTTTGTCTTGTATCTGGTATCACAGAGATAATTTTCTGATTCTGTTATTTCATGTGTGTCTAGTTTCTTTTCCTAAGTAATTTTAAATTTTTGGGAGAGGTCAGGTGAGAAATCTTTTTTTTGCCCCCATCCCAGTGGCAACATCTTGTAAATGTGTAAGGGGTGGAGGGTGTTGTATGTAAAACATTTACACACAGAGATTAAATGTGTTAAAGGAATTACATTACAGGCAGGCTGAGTTTCTCTCTCTGCATCCTTTAAATATTTAACTCTTGTAATTGCTTATAGTGCAAATGCTGTTTTTTCTTTGCCTCTTTGACACTTTTTATACCAGTTAAGTCTGATAATGAGGGGACAATTCTGTAGTTCAGACATTCAGAGCATTTAAATGAAGACCATGTTCTCATGTTTGATTTTTATTTCTTTTTATTTGGTTTTTTTTATAGGCAAAGCTACATCCTCTTCCAATCCTGGTAGCCCAGCTCCAGACTGGTACAAAGATTTTGTCACTGATGCAGATGCTGAGGTGTTGGAACATTCTGGGAAAATGGTGCTGCTCTTTGAAATCCTCCGAATGGCAGAGGAGCTGGGAGACAAAGTGTAAGTTCTGGACATGTCATGAAAGACTTCAGGAATATATTATAATCATATATATATAGAATATATCAGTCTGATAGAGTTCCCCATCCATCCACTCTTCATTCTGCTGTTTTCTGAAGCAGCCAAGCATGGTGCACTCATTTTTGTCAGGGATCTTCCCACACCTGCATGTGCCCCACTGAAGTCTTGCTCTGTTTGTCTCAAAGGTCGTATCAGAGGGAGGAGGGAACAAAAGTGAAGCAGTGCAATAATTAAAACAACTCCAGAGATGAATTCTGTGTTTCCCTGATTCTTTTTTCAGCCTAGTGTTCAGCCAGTCCCTGATATCTCTGGATTTGATAGAAGATTTCTTGGAGCTGGCTAACAGGGAGAAATCTGAGAGAGATCAGCCTCCTATCTACAAAGGTGAGTGTCTCCTTCAGCAGCTGCAATGCTCAGAGCTCTTTCACAAGTCTCTGTGCAGTGCCCATGGAGTGTTTCCATCCATGGAATGGATGTTGCATGCTCTGGACTGCCCCTGAGGCTGGCAGGGTTACTGGGCTCCCCTGCAGGAGCTCTCTGCTGGCCCATTGTGGACTCTCTGATTTCACTCTCTACCACCCTGGCTTCTTGTAGCCTAAGCAGATTTAACATTCACATCTGAGAGAAGGCATTTTGTTAAATCCTGCACAAAAATGATGTTAAATTCTGGTGTGTGGCAAATCCTGATCCTTTCTCCTGGGAGAGAGGGAGTGAAGGGAAATGAGGCTGCTTTAAACCAGTGTGTAAAACGTGGAAAATGTGAATTTAGGCTTTATATGCACAGCAGCAGGTTGGCTTATGGATTTCACAGGGAGCAAGTATTGAATCAATTATTATCCTAGTGATGCTCAAATGGCATGGAATGCCTCACTAAGATGTTCCCACAGCTCTTGAGGGTGCTGTTCCTCCTTACCCAGAGTTTCATTCCCAGGACATGTGGATTGAAGAACTCCTTCAAGTCTGCCTTTCCTTTCCAGTCTCTCACCAACTCTTCCATGTGTTTGCACTTGAGATAAGGGAAAAGTGGCTCAGTGATGGTGACTGGAGATCTCCAGGATGTGTCTCTCACTGATTTCTTGTTCCTGCCTGTTGCTTGTTACTCTGAATGTTGTCGTCTCAGACATTACAAGGTGTCTTTTTGAGGAGCTGCGCCTTTATTCTGAGATTTTAAAGAGGTTGGGGTTTTCCATGTGTGGTAGCTCTGGCCAGCAAAATTAGATCATGGCAAGGTTCACCTTTCCTGACAGAACCCACCAATCTGCCTCTCACGATGGATTGAATGAGCAATGCAGCTCCCAGAATCATTGTTTTCTTTATGATTGATGGCTCAGGGTTATTAATTTTGTGTGCAAACACCTTGATGGCCAGAGAAGATGGAAGATTACTGAGAGAAGAAAATCCTCCATCAGCTGTAGTTGTTTTTTCCCCCAATCTGACAAGAAATTACTGTAACTCACAGGGTAATTAAATGCCAAGATTTTGCTGGGTTTCAGTTCCAAAATGAGTTTGACCCTTGAAATCTCCTTTGGAGCATTGACTTCCCAGTGCTGGTTGTGAGGGAGACTGACACTGGTGCTGCAATGTGAACCTACCTGGATCCATTGGAAAAGTGCAATTAGTGCTGCAGCACCTGAAGATGAGATGTAACAACATCTTTGGGACTTCTAAAATTAACTTTGGCTTCAAGTTAAGGCATAGCTCTGCAAATTTATAAATACAGCTAGGAAGTGTGAAAAATAAGAGGACTTCCCCCACCAAAAAAAGCTCAGGTATTTTCAAATAATTAAATTTAAATTTGACCTCAGAACTATTTTTTTTTATTATAAATTTCTGTCTTTAAATTCCAGTTGGTTACCAGTCTGGTTATTTACACCATCAGCATTTTCATAACTTGAAAAACTTGTTGCATTTGCAGGTGAAGGAAAATGGTTCAGAAATATTGATTATTATCGCTTGGATGGCTCAACCACAGCTCAGTCCAGAAAGAAATGGGCTGAGGAGTTTAATGATGAAACTAATGTGAGGTGAGCTCTCTCCTGAGATACATATGCTTTATTTTCCCCTTTTTCTTTCTTTTGTTGCCTAGTTATTACTACTTTTATTAGCTTCATGACCTCAGGACCAGGCAAATGGTGATCAGAACTCACAGAGAAAACCTGCAGGAATGTGTTACTGACTTCACATTAATCCCATTTACTCAGCAGTGTTTCCTTGCTATTTTCATTGTCCTTTAGATTGTAACTAATTTAAGTCACAGACAGGGTTTTTATTGCAAGCACTTAAAGGATACAAGAGCCTAGGAAGGGTGTGCAGTCCCTGGGCCACTCAGGAGCAAATTAATTCTTTCAGCTGCCTCCAAAATTAGCTCCCAGCCCTCCACTGCTCCTCCAAAATGGGACTTTGAAGTCTGATTTACATAGAGAGGTACAGGCTTGTATTTGAATGAAGTTAAGGAGCTTCACCTTCCTAGATTTGTTTAAAAAATGAAGTATGTAATTATGGTACAGTCATTTATGATGTGCAGGAGAAAAAATGTAAATTAAGAAGTGAGCTAATCCAGTGTTAGTACTTTTAAATAGTTTATTCTGTCAGGTGTCTGTCAAGAACTGCTTCCAAGGTGAACCAGAGTGAGATTTTTCTGAGTCTCAAAAATCCCAGATTTATCAAAGAGACAGTGTCATTGGAGAGTTACCCTGAAAGTGTGCAGGCCAGGAAAGAGTTTCTATGTTATGGAATCTGCCTGTTTAAAATTATGGTTTAATTTGATATAACTAATTTCATTAGAGCTTGAAAATGCAAACTCCAAAGATTTTTTTTTCTTCCCCACCAGTTTTTCTTAACAGCTCATTTGCAAAAGGCCTTGATGTGTATTTTTGGGAGTGTATGTTTTGCTAAAAATGTTGTTCTTGTAAAATCTGCATCTGTTTTATGCTTAATACATTATTTTAATGAAGTTTTGGAGTTATTTCAGTATATGAACAACAGTTATTTTCCAAAATACTGAAATTTTGCAACTCTTCTCTATTCCAGAGGCCGCTTGTTTATCATATCCACTAAAGCAGGTTCCCTGGGAATAAACCTGGTGGCTGCTAACAGAGTCATCATCTTTGATGCCTCCTGGAACCCCTCCTATGACATCCAGAGCATCTTCAGGGTGTATCGCTTCGGGCAGAACAAGCCTGTGTTTGTGTACAGGTTTTTGGCTCAGGTGAGTGTCCGGCTGCGCTTCCTGTGCTCTTTCATCCTGCAGGCACATTTGGGAGCTGGCACTGTGGGGACTCTGCCTGTTTGGGCTGGTGTTGGGGTCTGTAGTGGCCCACGTTGATCCAGTCATACTCCAGCTCTGATCTGATCAGGGTTTGGCCACTGAAGCAGCTCATGAAGGAAAGAGTGGTAAAATAAATGTCACATTATTTCCTGTGATGCAGCTGCAGCTCTCTCCAAAGAGGGCAGGCAGGCAGGCACAACTTCCTAAGGATATTTCCTGAGAATCACAGCGAGGGACCTCAGGGAAAGAGAAAACAATTCTTATCTCTGTTCTCTGCGCCTGTTGTTTTGCACATGTGGAATGTGTTAGGAAAATTATTTACCTGAAGGGAGTTCTTAATTAGATTCTAGTGGTGGTTGTTTATAATAATTGGCCTATTAGGTCCAAGCTGTGTTGTGTCTGTCAGAGACAGTCACGGGTTTTTCAGTAATATTCTTTTAGTATCTCTTTAGTGTAGTACCTCTTTAATACAGTATAGTGTAATGTAATATAGTTTTAATCAAGCAATTGTTCAGCATCCTAAATCATAGAGTCAAATGCCAATCATTCCCTGCATCAGGAGCTCCCTACATTCAATACTGTGAAGTTCCCCTTGTCTGACACTTCCCCAACCCAAATTCTGGAATTGCAGCAGTGATTCACATGTCCAGACCCAGACTCAGAGCAGGAGTCTCAGCCTTTTTAATTTGCACACCACTAAAAACTCTGAATGGAGCAGTTCCTGCAGAGGATGGTGTTGTTAGGGAATAGCCCTGTTCAGGGCAGCTCCTTCTGCAGACCCTGATGATCCAACTGCAATGAAACCACATGGATACAAGTGAATTTTTATAAAAAGGCATCCAGTCGTACTTGAAAACTCATATCACACCCTGCAGATGTTTAAGATGGGTAATAACTGGTGTGGACACTGATCTGTGCTTTATGTAAGGCCATTGTTTCTGTCAGGAAGTGCCTCTTCAGCTTCTGGTTCCTCAGGTGTGACAGAGGAGCCTGGAGCCCTTTCCCAGGAGCACTTAACCCTTGATCTAGTCACTCTTTCCATCCCAGCTGAAGCAGATCCTGGTCTGGGACATGTTACTGTCACAAATGGGGTTTTTCTTCAGGCTTCAGTTTATTTTTGTAGTTTTCTCTGTGCACTTTTGAACTGTTGATATCCTTTTAAAATTATGCTGTTCAGAACAGGCTGTGCTGTTCTCGTCCTTCTCAGTATTTTTTTTTTTTTTCAAAAAATAAGTAATTTTCCTTTTTTCATCAAAGATCTAATTTTTTTTTGTACACAGCTGTGGTGAATTAGGCTTGACTGCCTCCCTTCCCCTCTCTCCTCCACCACAGTGATATGGTATCTGTTTTCCTTTTCACAGGCTGCTCAGAGCAGCAAAATAAGGTACATGCTGTGAAAATTGCCATTTTTTGGTCAAAATCCTACTTTGGGGAATTGAAGCAAAACTGAATCTCTTAAAAACACCACTAAAAGACCAATTTTCTTCCTCTAGTCAACAGCTAGATGACATCTGTCCCATGCACAATTCCTGCTGTGCTGCTTCCAGCAGCTCTTTCCTTTTATTGCTCAGCAAACAAACGGCTTGAAAGTGGCAGGAGCAAGGCAGGGAGAACTGCTGGGTGGTTATTTGGGCTGTTTTACACCTGTGAGCATTGCTGTGGGTGAGCAGCAGCTGTGTGTGTGTTCAGGGAACCATGGAGGACAAGATCTACGACCGGCAGGTGACGAAGCAGTCGCTGTCCTTCAGGGTGGTGGACCAGCAGCAGGTGGAGCGGCACTTCACCATGAACGAGCTCACCGAGCTCTACACCTTCGAGCCAGACCTGCTGGATGACCCCAACTCCGAGAAGAAGAAGAAGAGGGACACCCCCATGCTGCCAAAAGTGAGTGGCGGCCATCAGCAGGAATTTTGTGCTGTAAAAATAACCTGGGTCTGTTTAAATGTGTTCCAGGTTTGTGATGTAGAGCAGTGCTGGTCACTTGGAGTGGGGGTGAAGAGCAGGAAGCACAATAAAATCCATAATTAATACAACAAAACCTTAATGAGCTAGGTGAGGAGTTTCCCCTCAGTGTAATTGGCACTGTGAAAGATACTGATTGAAAGACCCAACTTTGCTGGGTGAGGAGTTTCCCCTCAGTGTATTTGACACTGTGAGAGAAAGATACTCATGAAATGACCCAACTTTGAAGTCACTTTTTCACACGTTTTGAATGAATAGAAGTTTTACTGCATGAAACTGTGGAAAACTCAAATTAGCATCTGAGTGGGTGCTGGTGGGACCCAGCACAACCTCAGTTTGTGAGAACACATCAGTGAGGTGGCACTGGAGGTAAGGGTCGTCTTTATCCATGTTTTCCTTTGCCAGGACTTTCTGGCTTTTAGTTCCCTGTTTAACTTCCTTTAGTAGAGATAAGGAAAGAGTTGCACTGAGATAAGAATAAACTTTAGAGGAAAGAATAACTGGTTCCATTATTATATTCTTTTTCTCCAAGTCAGTTTATATTTAAGATTAGGCTGTGGGTTTATGTTTCATTTGAAGTCTCTGTGGGCTGCTAAAGACTAATTCATCCTTCAGCTGTTGTGGAATTCTCTGCTTCTTGGCATTTGGAACACTTCAGGGAGTGGCCAGTAGTTCATGAACTGGTTAAATTTCTGTGGTTTGGTCACTCTGTAGTGTCTGGACATTATATTATATAATTAATAGTATTTTATCTTTTTTTTACATTCTTAGTTAATTAATGCTTTGTGCATTTGTGCCTCCACAAAGAGAGCCAATGCAGCACCATTTGCTGCTGCTTCTTATTTTAAAAAATGTAAAAATAACTCAAAAACTTGTGAAACAACTGAATCTGTTAACTTGAAACATTGATCAGTCCAATGCAATAATTATATTTTGAAGGTTTATGGTTTTCTATTACAAAAATAAATCAGTTAATGAATGTGTTTATAAACTCAAGACTTCCTCCATCACTCAGTATTAAGTTCCATATTAATGCCATCATCAGTGTAAGGTTTGTGCAAGTCAAGTTGAGTATGAGCTTTTAACCATTTTCTGCCTTATTTTTGTGTTGTCTCATGGTTTTAGCAGATGGTATTTTGTCCTCTTGCAGATGTGCATCTCAGTCCATGCTGTGTGCAAATTTCTAATTCCTTTTTGTTTGATGGCTGAAAAGGTTGTAAATAATCAAGTAAATTCATCTGTGCAAGGTTGAATGAACTCAGCCATGAACTCAGTTAACTATTCCTTATTTCAGTGTGATTTTAGCAAAGCTGCATGATTCAGCTTAGTTATTAATCTCCTTAACAATTAATTTAACAACACACAGCATTTTTCTTAGGTTGATTTAAAAATGTGCTGATAGGAACACATTTTATTGTAACACATTTTATTGTTATTTTATTGTAACATCAAGTAATTACACAGCATTTAGAGATAAGAATTCACTTTAAGATCCTGTCACAAGAGGGCAGGGTAAAAATACCACTTTTTGTGCTTTTACGTTATTTTAGAGTGCGAGGGGAGAGCAGAGTCCTCAGAACAGGGGGACAAGGAGGTTTGAAATGCAGCTTTTAGAGCTGCCCCTCTCTGGAGGGAAATGTGAACAGGAATGAGGGGAAATGTGTTCCATCTTTTCTTCAACCATCTGAGCACAAATGTGGAAAAACCTGTGGGGATAATTGATTTTCTTCTCAGAAACCTGCCTGGATCCAGGGCATCCCACAGTGGGAAGGGTCTTCAGGAATCCTTGAGCCAGGATTTATGTGGGATGAGGAGGAATAATTCAGAGCTGAGTGCTGGGGTTCTTCTGACTCCTTTTTCACTTCCTGGATGGAAGAAAAAACCAAATATTTAATTCTTGTGTTTTAAATGGGATGGGAGAATTCATTCTGTAGTGCTTTAAAAGTCAGCAAGTGAAGAAACAAATCCTGCTTGGTTTTAAACTAGATCCTTGAGAATTTTGGCTTTAAAACATCCAGCTTTGAGTCCAAGACCAGTTTTCTTGGAAAATGCTATTAAGGGGTGGGGGAGAAGGTGTTGAATGCTTTTATTTTCTACAAAAATTACATATGTGCAGTCTGTTGTTTTCCTGGAAGGTTATCCAAGTTTCATGTCCAGTTTTAATTGGAGCAGCAGTTTGTCCTCTGTGGTCTAACAAGACCTCAGGGAGTGGAGATTCTCAGGGAAGAAGTGCCTGTGGTGCTACAGCCCCAGCTCCAGAGCTCCAGGGCTCTGCCCTCAGAAGCAGCTTCTGCAGAGCCTGGGTTAGCAGAGCATTTGTAACAGCAGTGTGGCCCCCATGGATTATTCACTCTTCACTTCCATTGTTTGATTTCACTCATCCCCTCTCCTGCCCCGCTGCAAAGGGCTGCTTTGGAATTTCAGTCCAGAAAAGGTGTCATAAGGCTGAATGAGCACTTGGTCACCTTTGCTGGATGTAGCTATGGAAATAAGGAAAGTATGGAAATTGTAATTTCCAGAATAGTTCAGTGCAGTCCATGAGCTGGACAAAGGCAGTGCTGGGCACTGGGAGTCCCTCAGAGCTGGCCCTGGGCTCATTCCCCTTTCCTCATTCAGGGAATTGGACTTGAAGGAGCTTTTTTATTGATGTGAAATGAAAATTTGGCTCATGTTGAGGTCATGTAATGCAGATTGGAAAAGCAGATTAAAATCACAGTTCAGGTTCAGTGGATGTGGATATCAGTGTTTTATTCTGCCTCAGGACAGAGACATGTGGTTTACTGTGGTTCCATACTCAGGGACAACTTTGTGAATTTTGATCTCAGGATTAGAAGAATTGTTTTTTTTTTTTGTTTTTTGGATTTGAAGAATTTTTTTTTTGTGGGTTTTTGTTTTTTTTTTTTTTTTTTTTTTTTTTTTTTTTTGTTTTTTTAGCTTTAGTATTAAATACTCAGCTGGTTGAGAAAAACCTGTGAATTACAACATAACTTGCATTCCTTCATGGAAGATTTCCTTTCTAACACACTGATCTCTGCATAGCATTTAATTTCCATCAGGATTTTAAAAAGACAAATGTCTTTTTTAAATTTTAAGCCCCTTTTTCAGTTTCTCATCATATTTTCATTCATCTCCAGGAATTCATCCTAAAGCTTACAAACCAATTGATAATCATTATTCTATCAACAAGCTAAACAAATATAAAGAAATAATTATTCTGATGGTTTTTTATGTGTAATGTGGATTTAGTATTTTTTAATTGTAAGACTGAACTAAATGCATCCTGGTTTTAAGCTCCCATCATTAAAGTCAACACCAAATAAAGTTTAGGCAAAGGAAAGCAGAGCCCAGTTGGATGTCATTTAAAGCACTTTTGGAGGGCTGAGGGAGGCTGGGTTAAATTCCAGGGCTGTTTGCAGCCCTGCTGTTGCCAGGGCAGATCCTGCAGCTCCAGGAGCCTCCTCGGGGCTTTGTGTCCCCCCATCCCTGGGGTGACAGCACCCCGGAGCCCCCTGCTCTGCTCCCTGTGCCCACCCGGGATGCTCTGGGAGGAGCTGCTGATGGGGACAGTGATTCACCCAACGGGAGAAGGGTGGCACAAAGAGCAGCTCATGGATAATTGGTTAACATAATTAACTTTTCAAACAGCTTTGTGGAGCTGCTGTGACAGAACCCCTGGTCAGGACTTGCACAGCAGTTCCCAGAGTGGCTGTAAAAATCTGTTTGTTTGTTGGTACTTTTTTCAGTCATTGTTCAGCTGAGATCATAACATGCCAGGGTGGGATGGGCTGGATTCCTGCTTGTGCAAACCCTGGCACAGTGAGGGCAGGACTGGAGGGGCTCAGGTACTCCGGGACTGTAATTCCTCTCAGGAGTGGTTCAGTGATGTTTTCGTATTGGGAATTTTAGCCTGAACACTGAGGTGTGTTGGAGCTTCCTTAATTAACAAAGCTCATCAGCCACACAAGTCATGTAAAACCCCCCTTTCTGTAATGACTTAGGAAAGGAGCTCCTGAGGTGCAGCAGGAGCAGTTCTTCATAGTCCTGCAGGGATCTTCCTCTTCATCCTCTGCAGCATCAGACAAAATTTGCCCGTCAGACAAAAAGGTTTGACTAAAAAAATTGGAGATGTTGGACCCAAAGTAGTGCTCAGTGTTTGAAAGCTGCAGAGATGCTGTTTCTGTATAATAACTGCAGATGTACTGATAGGTGCTGTCTGTTGTCCAGCCTAAGCAAAGGAGAAGCCACTGAGAACATTCCATTCTTTTGAGGTGCATTTATTGTTGTGGAATCTGAGTGCATTCCTGTGGTTTATTAAGTGACTGCACTGTCCTCTCTGCAACAGATTGTTAATCCATTGCTCTCCCTCTGAGGAAAATTGTGCTTTTAAATGATTTCCAGGTTTTATTGTGCTGTGGAGTGCTGATAGCTGCTGTGTGTGGAATGGGGAGGGAGCAGGAGGGGGGACACGGGGCAGAGCTGCTGGGTGACTCCTCCTTCATCCCCTCCTGTGAACAGGACACCATCCTGGCAGAGCTGCTCCAGATCAACAAGGAGTACATAGTTGGGTACCACGAACATGATTCACTCCTGGACCATAAGGAGGAAGAGGAACTCACTGAAGAAGAGAGGAAGGCAGCCTGGGCAGAATATGAAGCAGAAAAGAAGGTAAGCCTGTTTAATCTGGTTTATGTATATGAAAATAACTTTTCCAGGTTTAGAGTCCCAATTACCTTTTCAGTTTGTCTTTGGGTAATTAAACTTTGTTACAGATTGAGACATAAATATGTAAAGCATAGCTTGACATAGGAAAAATGGAGATACTGTGTCTTTTTTTCTCTTTCAGTGCTGGTTCTTTCTGTTTACTTCGTTACTTTAATTATAAGTTACTTTTACACCTGCATTTTTTTTCTAGTTTATGATGAAACTCAGCTGCTGTTCTGTGTAATCCCTCTTTTCCCATTCGAGGGTGTCCCTGTCAGGGGTTCTGTGTGACAGTGTCACCTTCCTTAGCTAACACACATTAACATATTAACCAGTACTTGATAATACAACGGAAATCAGTGAAATGACAAGAAGGTGGAGCCCTGTTCCCATTTTGCTGCCATGTTATTGTATCAGATGCAGTTGATGGTGATTGATCCCCCCTAACTGGGTGGGTGAGGTGTGCCAAAGCTAAAACAAAAGCTGTGCCTTGACCCTTGGCAGGGTCATAAGGGAAGTTCATGAGATGCCACCAGGGTTGGAATTCTCAGTCAGAACTTTTGGTGTTACCCCAGATTGCCTTTTGAATTTCAATGGGCCAGACACCCTCAAAAAAGGTACTGTAAAAGTACAAAAAGTGGGTGTATAAATTGCCACAGACCACCTTGAATGAACTGATGAAAAGGTTTGGGGAGGAAAAAGAAATAGGGAAATAAAGAGTAAAATCTGAAGTTGCCCTGTGAGAAATCCAAATGGGCAATGAGCTGTACATTCCTAAAAAATTGTGCATTTTACTTCTTCAGAATTTCATTTCAGGCTGGTCAAACTCAACGTTAAGTGGTGGGTTTTCAATATAAAAAAATTATTTTAACCAACTTAAGCTGTAATAATAAGCCATGGTCATTTATATATCAGATACTGACAAGCTAAACTCAGAGATTATTCAAGACTGGAGCTTGGGTTCCTCTGTGGCTGAAATGGGTTCTGAGCTGAGGTTTGGAAACCTCCATGGTCAATGTTCAGGGCCTGTCTCTGGGGGCTGCTTTGGCTGTGTGGTTGTTGCAGAGTTATCAGAGTTAGTGACCAGTGCACTTTGTGTTTTTCAGGGCATGACCATGCGTTTCAACATGCCCACAGGGACCAACACAATGCCCACAAATTTCAACTCTCAGACATATATTCCTTACAATTTGGGTGCTCTGTCAGCAATGAGCAACCAACAGCTGGAGGTAAGGAGCACAGCATGCCTGTGTTGCTGCAGGGGTTTTCTCTCACAAGCTGTGGATAATGTCAGTCCAAAATATTTAATATTTTTAATAGTTTGGAGGTTTGGGTTTGTTTTTTTTTTTTTTTTTTTGCATGTAGCTTTACTGAAATTTAACTTGCATGTATATAAACCTGTACCTGGGCAGTTGTCAGGATTCTGGAGCATCACCTGCATTCTTTGCAGACTTTAGTTACCACTTTTGAAACTGCAACATCTTCCAGTCTGTATGGTAGAAAATTTACCTGGGTTTTTACCGTTCTTATGCTGGTCTGAAAACCTGTGGGTACAAAAATAGGTTTTTACAAATGCTGTCTACAAATTGCAAGGTTTATACATGTTGTTCAGCTGCTCTGTGCTGAAGTTCAGATGGGTGGCAGCTTAGACTCATGGACTTGTGCAAATTGAGAGCAGAGAGGTAATTGAAGTCTAGGTATGTACAAGAGAGAGATTAAGAAGGCTGGGGAAGAAATGTTTATGTTTCTGTGCTTTATACCTGATGTTCTGGTGTTTTCTCAGGACCTCATTAACCAAGGAAGAGAGAAGGTAGTGGAAGCAACCAACAGTGTGGCTGCAGCAAGAATCCAGCCCCTTGAAGACATCATTTCAGCCATAGTGAGTGCCATGGATAACCCTGGGCTGAGATCGGGAGTGGAGAACATTAAACATTATCAAACAAAGATATTCCTACTGCAAATGGTCATTCAGCTAATGAATTGCATTATTAATGAGCATCATTTCCACTTGGGAGTGACCTTTATCCCAGCAGTAACCCTTGGTGGGGTGCAGCTGGCACAGAGCCTTACAGGAGTGGCAGTTTAGATCCATAAGTATTTGCCATGCTCTGAAAATGCTGGTTTTTCTAGAAATCAGAACAGCAATTACAGACAAGTAGTTATTGTATTTTGTGGACTGCTAATTGCCAGTTAGAAGAACTAATAACTCTAATTCTGGTTCTGGTGAAGCAGTTGTGCACTCACTGGAATTTGGGCTGGTTTAACTCTTGGTGCGATTGCAAACATGAGAACAATTACCATCAGGTTTTTGTTCAAATGACCAGTGCCAAGAAGGTTTTGGGTTTTTTGCTTTCCAGTGGAAAGAAAACTTAACCCTGACGGAGAGCCAGGTGCAGGCCCTGGCCCTGAACAGACAGGCGAGCCAGGAGCTGGATGTGAAGCGCCGAGAAGCCATTTACAACGACGTCCTCGGGAAACAGCAGATGGTAAAATACCTTACATTTATGTATCTACTGCCAGTGTTTGAGTGAGGATCTTGTGTGTGTTCATTCCTTAGCTGCAGGTGTATAGGCACATAAATATCCCTGACAGAGTGGTCAGCAGTGTGCTGGAGTTCACTGCTTGGCCTCAGTGAGGGAGACCCAGGAGAAGTTCATGAAAAAGCCTCTCGCCAGGTTTTTGAGCCGAAGGGCTTTGCTGCGAGGTCATGAGGTGTAAAGAGAAACCTGATTCCCAGAGCTCAGCCAGCCACTTAGGAAACACATCTTAGAAAGTGTTGGTAATGTTGTTTTAGCTTAGAATTACTTTGCAGAATCTGAAAGTTGCCCAGATGATGTCAGAGGGAAGAGTTTTTCTCTTCGGGCAAACAAACACTGGCAGTCCACAGGCGGGACTTTCAAAGGGAAGATGAATGGTACCTGACAAATGATGATGTAACTTATACCTGGGAATGATTTCACAGTAGAGTACTTGTTGCCATGGCAACTCACCTAAATGCTGCCTGCAACACAATAGCCAAGTCTTCAGGAGAACTGAGCCCTAAATGCTGTTACTAAATGCTTTCTCCAGTAATGGGCTGCTGAATGCCATCACATTAGGGATGGTGATAACAATGGGGCTTTTTCCCCCAGCCGTGCTGTCCCTAACAAATTGATTTCAGCTCTGAACCTGATCCTGGGAGCAGGGGGACGGGTGGTGCACTCAGCCAGCTCTGCTTTCCCTCCGCAGTTAATCGGTTGTGTCCAGAGGATCCTGATGAACAGGCGGCTCCAGCACCAGTACAACCAGCAGCAGCAGCAGCAGATGTCCTACCAGCAAGCAGCCATGGGCCACCTCATGATGCCAAAGCCTCCAAATTTAATCATGAATCCTTCCAGCTACCCAGCCATAGATGTGAGAGGAATGTATCAGTCAGTGTCTGGTGGGATGCAGCCACCACCCCTACAACGAGCACCACCCCCAATGAGAGGCAAAAATCCAGGGCCTTCCCAAGGGAAATCAATGTGATTTTGCACTAAAAGCCTAAAGGATTGTTAAAATCAGAGAAAGAACTTTTATTTTTTTAGGAATCAATGGCCTAACAGAACTCAACTGTAAAAAAAAAAAAATTGAAAAGAATAGTTTGGTTGCTCCCCTTAAATACCATGTTCCATATTAGTGTTTCAGCTTTGTTTAAATAGGTCACGATGTTTTCCCTGTTGTCAGTGATGTTGCCTAGAATCTTCTTACATATGTTGAGTACAGGAGATAACAAGTTGTTTTCAGTGAAAACAAGTCCTCCCGTTACAGTAGCATCTCCACAGGTTTCCTGTCTAAACTCCTACGCTTGCTTTTCGTGGCTGCAAAGCTTTGGGAAGCTTAGGAAGGACTGCAGGTCTGTAAGTTCAGTCTGACATGTGTGAATTGAAAACAGCTGAGTTCTTGATTAGAGTTGATTCCTCAAATTATGGAATACTTTTCTGCTTACCCATTTCTTTCTATTAGTGGGAACGTTGTAACAGAAATAGTCTAGTTTCCTTCACGGGTCATCTGTGCTGAATGGAACAGGAGCTGAAAATGCTCTCTGAAACAGAACTGAGTGCAATATTTGTAACTACTACTGCTCTGAACCTTCTGAGACACAGGGAACTGTGCATCCAGCCTTAAACGTGACTGGGCCTTCCCCAGTCTGCTGCCATTTCTTATTTTCAGTTCCATGTGATGGAGTAACAGCTGATGGTCTGGGAGTGGGAGATGTTTTCCTTCACACGCTGATCCCTCACTGTGGAGTCCAGCACAAAGCACATTTCTGGTAACTCCTTCCTGCTGGTGCTACTGTCTCCTCCCATTGCCGGCAATGGGGGACGGGCCAACACAATTCAATTCCTGTCTTTTGGGGTAAAATGGTGATAGTGGCCAGGGTCAGGTGGCCTGTCAGGGAACGCCCTTTAGCATGGCACAACCATTGCCCATTGGAAATCGATACAAAGTGCTGTAGCAACCTCTGGAGCTGCCAGAAGCGTGAAACAACTTTATTGGTAGAGATGGGGTTATGCACTCCTCCCCATCCCGTCAGTTGTGTGAGATCATGGGTTGGGACACAAAGAGCTTGATTTTGGTTTTGTTTCTGTTCTGGTTTGGGATTTTTTGAATGTAGGCCAGAGATAAATTTCAGGTTCATTCTATACCATTATCACTCTCTTTGCCCACACTTGTTGTGCTTGTCAGGTTCTTATTAAATACAAATAGGGCTTTCCTTTGCATAGACTTTGGTTGATTCTCATCTCCCCACAAAGCCCCGTTGATCATTTGGGGGCAGAAGTAAGTGGCAGGAACATGGAGGTGGTGGTGTGTGGACAGCACAGGGCTCTGGAGACAGATGGAGGCGGTGGCTCCAGATTGTGCTGGACTCCTCTGATGCTGGCGTGAACTAAAATCATTTTGGTTTCTGGGAAGTTTCTTGCAAGAGTTTGAGTTCTTGCCCTGAATGGACAAGTTTTGCATCTGAGCGTGCAGATGTTCCACGATGTTTCGGTGTGTGACTCACGCTTGGTTTGTGACGTGGACAGAGGTTGGTTGGGCTGCTGCAAGCCCAGCTGACAAGTTTCTGTCTTGGACTCTGATGACAAGATACCACAAAAGACCCTCAGTGTGTTCTAGTGCTCTGCCAGCTCTACAGTTAACTCTGACCTGGGGGAGGGAGCAAAGAGAGACGTGTTGGCACTAGAAGAGACAAAAGTGAGATGTTGAGACAAACATTTGAAGGCAAATGTACTCTGGGTAACTGTCACCGATATTCCTACGTGTTGTGAATAAGAGAAGTACCTTCTACCAAACCTGGGAATGTTAAGTGGAGTTTTACAGTAACTCAAAGACTTAAATGTGGAAGTTTTAGGCAACATTGAAAGGCACATTTTATTTCATCCTGGACAAACCTATGGATAACAAGACTAATGCACAAGAAGGAGTACAAGATAAGCATTGAAGTAAAACCTGGACCACTTTGCTTACGTTTCTCACTCGACATTTTAGCTGCATAACAATGTGCTTTGAGTATAACATCAGGCTTTAACCAGTACTTAAAGACAGAACATACATCAGTAAGATAATAAAAAGCTCATTTTTATATTTGTTTTAGATGTTTTAACTAGATAAAAATGGCTTAAGATGACAAATAAAAATGTTGCTTGTAATACAGTTTTGCCTGCTAAATTATCCACATTTTGTAACCTGTTTATTCCTTTGGATGTAAAGCGTTTTTGCTTAGTATTGTGATATTGTATATGTTTTGTCCCAGTTGTATAGTAATGTTTCAGTCCATCAACCAGCTTTGGCTGCTGAAATCATACAGCTGTGAAGACTTGCCTTTGTTTCTATTAGATGGCTTTTCAGTTCTGTATTAAATATCTTAAGTACTATAGAAAAGGTGTCCCCTCTTCCTATAAGGCTGTTTTGTAATATATATAAGGACTGGAAATGTGTTTTTAAAAAAGAAGAAGCATTCAAGTATGACGATATACTATGTGTTTTCACCATTCAAAGTGCTGTTTTAGTAGTTGAAACTTAAACTATTTAATATCTCATTTAATAAAGTGACCAAAATACATCAATGTGCCTTGTGCTACATTCACAGTCCAGCGTTAACTCCACAGGGATTCAGCCTGGGAATGTGTCTTTGGAGAACTGTGCTGTGAGTTGAAGCTCTTACTGTTTTCTACAATGACTTTAGTGGATATACACATTGATTTCATTTAGGGAAAATAGCCGTGGTCCAGATTTTCAAATTACTTTATTAATAGCAGCTTCTGCCAATCTGTCTGTTAAAAATGAAATGAGTTGTCCAGCAGTGAGATGGTTAAAAGTGAGATGAAGTTCTGCTTAGTCAAATCAGAGTAAGGTGCTGCTGTATTTTAACCTGGTAGTTGTACTTCTCCCTTCCTTAGTCATTAAATCCCCCCTGTTGGGCACAACACCCCCTTTCCTATGCAAAAGAAAGTGTAATTGTGTTTAAAGGTGCCCTCTGCTCGTTCCCTGGCACTGCTGGGGCTGCTCAGGGGCACAGCCCCTCTTGGTAAAGCTGAGGGAGGTGGGAATGGTGTCCGAGGTGAAAACATTGGAGTTGTGCTCCAAGGGGCCCTGTGGGCAGCATGTTTTTAAATATCCCTGTGACTCTTAACTTGGCTGAACACTGATGGAAGGCAGTGGGCAGCTCAGGCTGGATGTGGCTGTCTGTGTTGGGCTAGGAAGTGTCCTGGGACGAGTCCCATGTCCAGAATGTTGTGCTGAGGTGTCCCAACACTGACCAGCCCTGCTGCTGTGTCAGCTGTGCCTAGCCTGAGCAGCTTTTGCCTTTATCTTAAAAGCAGAACCACTCTGCACACAGTAAATAAAACTAAATTCATCAGTTCAAGCAAAAAATAGTTTTGAAGTTGGATAGATTTTCAATGTTTATGGAAAGCCAAGTGTCCTAAATGTTCCCAGCTGGAGGAGTCTGGAAAAAAGCTGGTGTTGCAGCATCAGCACCAGTAATCACATGGTGTCTGAACTTCCCAGACCTGCTCAGGTGTCAAATAACCCCCTGTGCACCCTCTGTGCTGTAGAACCCACCCTGGGGATGTGGCCTGGGACACAGCACCAGCAGAATTCCAAATGTGGCTCTGGCAAAGCTGTGCTGCTGTGAAGGGTCTGGACAAGCTCCTGCCCAGCTGTGTGTGGCTGGGATGTGTAAGATGAGTTCATCCTGTGTGTCACCCTTTCATGCAGCCACAGCTCCTGTTCCTGCTTTCCCCAGGGAAGAGATGGCTTGGGGGTCACTGCAGGAGAGTGTTGGTAGGGGCTATGGCCCAAGTGGGGACACTGCCCTGGAGAAGGGCAGGGGCTCAGGGAAGGCGGGGTCACCCCTTGGGTCTGTGCTCAGCCACTTCCAAGGTTGGATCCCAAACTCCACCCTGGCCTTGTGTGCACAAAACCTGCTTGAGAATGAGTGAGACAGGAACTGGTACCTGAGGCACCCCTCAAAGCCTGATCCAGCTGCTTTAGGAATTCAGTGTTGCTCATTTCCCTGGGTTCTCACCATGCCCACGAGCAGCAGCAGTGGAGGACACAAGCCCTGGCCATGTCTGGTGTGGTGACCTGCCCTGCTCGGTGGCATCTCAGTGCCAGGTACCTCCTGGTACAGTGATGGAAGAGCCTGAGAATCCCTGGAATTTGCTTCCCAGGGCTCCTGCTCAACCCCAGTGCAGGTGTGAGGTGACAGCCTTGGCGTTCTCCACAATGAGAATTCAGCAGCTCTGGGGCAGTTTTGGAAAAAGGAATAACCAGCACTGTCCAAGGGTGCAGATGTCTTTGTCTCCACATCAACATGAACTTCAGCCCTTCTCCTTCAGGAATGCTCCATCCTTGGGTGCCCTTCCAGAAACATCTCAGCTAAAGTCTGGCAGCAGCAGCACATCTCTCTGGATGTCCAGCCAGGTGGGACAACACCAGGACACCTTCATTGCCTGTTTCTGGATTTCTTCTGAGTTTCTGGATTCCCTCTGCAGTTTTGGGCTCTCCATCACTCTCTCCACAGGAGGTCAGTCTTTGGGGCCTCCTCTCCTTTTCCCCCTTGGAGAAAGAAGCCCCAAGCCCTCATTCCACCCAGAAGAAAGGAGCTCCAAGCCCTGCATTCCACCCACAGGCAACAGGGTCTACATGGGGATGTCCCTGAGGGCACACAGATGTTGGCACTTGTATGTCAGTCTCCAGACAATCCATCCAATCCATCCCTGTGCCCTGGATCATGAGCCAAAGCCAGGGAGAAAGGCACTTACTACTGTGCTTGGCTGCACGTTGGCCTCTCCCAGGCAGCTCCTCTGTTTTGGCGCCCTCCATAGTGAGATTCCAGCATTTTCCCACCTCTTTGCTGGAGCCTCCTCCCTGCTGCTCTGCACAGCTGTCCCAGGATAATATTTCACCAAACAGGCCCACCCCTCTCGGGTGGAAGGAGAAGGGTTGAAGAGATGCCTTTTGTTCTGTTTGCTGTGGTGTTTCCAGACCCACAGCCTTGTGTGTAGAACAGCTCTGGGATCAGGGGCACAATGGGGTTTCTGGGGATCACAGCCACCCCCTGCACCAGCCTTTGCCTCCCCTTTGAGAGTTTTCCAGTTTGTTGTTGTGACTTTGAATCCCATGGAATCTACATGAGCTGAGACCCCAAACACACACTGTTTCCTTTTGCTGACTTGGAAGATTCTGTTAGCTTGAAGCAACCCAAACATGTTTTCCTCTCAAAGTTTCCTAGCAAGGTCCATTTGCCAGCCCTGTAACACCTCCAGGCCGAAGGAGCAGTTGGCATCTTCAGCTGGAGTAGCAGCTCGACCAGGGGGATGGGATGGGGTGGAGAGATGAGTGTGACCACACAAACCCACTGGGCATCACAGCCCACTCCTGTGCCACTCAAAATGCGCCCCATGTCTGTGGTGGTTCCCTCTGCTGCTGTTCAGTTCTCAGGTCACTCACATCTTCAGCTGCTTTGCTGAACCAGAACCAAATCATGTAAATCCCTGTGAAAGAACCATTTGGGTGGGATTTAGCAGTGCTGAATTCCCCATTTAATGAATGCCCCACAGAGGACAGGACACCAGCCTTTACCAAGGGGTTTCCAGTACATTCTTTGTGGATTTTGCTATTTGCAAGGATGAGCTTTTTGAACGCAGATCCTGAAAAGGTGTTTTACAGCATCCTTGGTACCTGTGTGTCCCTTTGTGGCAGGAGGCTCTGCTGCAGCAGCTCTCTGAGTTGAATATCAGAAGAACAAGTCCAGCGTTGCCTGCATGGGCCAAATCATCTCCCTTTGGAGTTGCTGAGATCAGGTTTTGACCTTCATTCTGAAAAGGAGCGGGATCTTAACCACCAGATTTATCTTCAAGCGCAACGGAAAGCCCTGGCTGGAGGGAGCAGGATCATCCCAGGAGGCAGAGTGAGGCTCCAGGGCTGAGGGATTTCCCTTCACGCAGGGGAAGGTCAAAAGTGCACCTGAGGACGCTTCTCGTGAGCGATCGAGCTCCCGACACAGCAGCGGGGGATGAGATGTTTCGGCAGTGACTCAGAGGAAGAAGCTAAATAAACTCTTTTTGTTTCAAACACGGGATTAAATTCCTTCATGTCTGGACCATTGAAGGTAAAGCTCCTGTAATCTCCTCATTGCCAAACCCAGCCTGTCGTCTGGTGGCTGCCGGACCCGCTGGGACAGCGAAGGGACGTGGCAGGGACATGGGAGGTGGCAGAGAGGGGAAGAGACACTTGGGAGCAGAGCTGGCCTCTAGGGTTGCTGCTCCATTAGTGATGTAGCTCATGAAGAGTGTGGATCATCTCTAGGTCAGTGAAAATCCTGGGAATTCACAGGCTGAAGATGAAGGAGCTGAGGTGTTACCATGACTATTTTGCAAGGAGGAGGTTAAGCAACAACACTGTGGACAAAGCAGTTGTGATAAGGAAAACCCAGAGCCACCACAGCTGTAGTTGTTCAGGTTTTTGCACACTCCAGAGAAACCTGTTTGCTGTCAGTCTCTCCTCGTGCTGCAAAGTGCCTGTGCCTCTGCAACCACACACTCCTGCTCCCACCGTGTGCTGAAAGCCCTCTCTGCTGATCACAGGGGACAAAACACGAGCTGGCATCATTGTGGAAGCTTTCCCTGCAGGTCTCTGACATCCCAAGAAGGCAGCAAAGGCAGACGTGGCACAAGTGTCACTTGAGGGCCTTTGCTGGCAAAGCCTCACCCGTGAGTGTCCTGGGCCTGGTCTGACTGGAGGAGGGCTGTGCTGCCTGGTACTGCTGGGCACCAGCTGGGAATATGGGGCTGGCTCAGGGCTGCCAAATGTCACCAGGCTGGCTGAGTCCAGCTGGAGGCAGAGGAAAGGTGACAGGACTGTGGGACCAGGCAGCTTCTGCAGAGGAAAATGCCACACAGCCATGAACATCCAAGCACTGCTTGAGGCAGGGGATGACCCTCATCCATGGTAATTGCCTAAAAGTAAGGGGGTTTAGAATTGCTCTTGTTGCTTTCTGCTTCTCCACGGATTTTTCATGGTGCTGCAGGTAAACCTCATGCAAGATGTGCTGGTTTTATTGCAGGACTGATGGGCCCATCCAAACCACAGCAGATGCTCCAGATGTTTGTCCTCTTAGTTTTGAGCAGGATGGTAAATCCACAGGAGTGCCTCACACCCCAAGGACACCGAGCTGGTGCTTCCCAGACCTGTGATGTGATGTCATCTTCCTGCAGGAGTTTGGGGCTTAGGTAATTGTTCTTTACTGCACAAAGCCCTTTCAGAGGTGGATTTATTGTTCATGTTGCTGGGGAAATATCGGGTTAGTTGTTGAACAGTGCCAAAAAAAATGGGCTAGCAAGAAATCTATAATATAAAGACAATTTTATTGCCGATAAGCTCTTAAAACTCATTTTTTTTCCTGTTTCAGTAGGACCTTATTCTTCCTGATGAAAATCCGGTCATAGCATCTCTCATTAAAAATAAAATTATTTTGAAATAAATAAATATATAAAATAAATATCATATACATTTTATAAATAGTTTTGTCCTTATGCACAGTATCCATGCTTACATCTGAATAATGGTTCCTTGCCCCATTCCCACCCCAACAGCAGGAAGAACCCCACAAATCAGGACCAGTCCATGGAGCATCATCCATGTAGCAAACTCCCAGGCTGCTTAAGCAGGGCACTACTCAAAGGCTTTTCCTTAGCAGGGAACTATCCCAGCTCAGCAGCAACATCTGCAGCAGTTCTGTGGTCTTTGTTTTCTTTTCTTCTCTTCATTTTTAGGTTGTTCTGGGGCTTTCTTTTCCCCAGTGATCAGGTTTGCCCACCTGCTCATTCCTTTAAGCAACCATAACATTGAATATTCAGCCTCTCTTGTAGCAACCGGGTAACAAAAGTGAACGAAAATGGAAGATTAAATGTAGGGTTCCCTCCCTTCCCCTACCCCCGCCCCATAAATAACCCAGGTTCGATATACACTGGAAACAAGGAGGAACAGCAGTGTCTGAATTCAATGTAAGTGCTTCCCTAGGTCATCTACTCTTACAGGAATGATGGAATGACTATTAATAGAGTGCTCTGGGAAAAAGCTTGGGAGGCCAAGTATGTACACTGACACTGCAGGAACCATCACCTGTAGTGGAAGAGGTCTCTGTACATGGCAGGGATTTTGGCAGGGTCCACAGGCCGGGGTAAGAAGTGAGTGAATTTCTGGTGTCTCTTAGTCCTGTACCCCTCGCGGGGGGAGCCATCCTTGTTGAGGGCCACGTAGTACTGGCGCTCCGAGTCGGGGTGCTTGTACAGGGTCGAGGCGTACGTGTTGTACCAGTTCTCCTCGAACTGCTCGCGGAAAACGCACTCCCGGGTGAGCTTCTTCTGCCGTGGGCAGCGCAGCAGGGGAACAAAGAGACACTCGTGTTAAAAAGGTACAAGAGAAAACACTGGCACCATTCCTTACTTTATTTTTCTAGCATTTTCCCAGCTGCCTTCTCCTGGCTCCCCTGAGAATGAGGACTGTGCTGCCGGGGATGACTTCCCTGGATGAGAGCTGGAAAGGGGCACAAGTCAAGACTAAAGGACCTCTGGAGTTGGAGGAGGAAGGAGACAAAAGCAGGAGAAGGTGGGCATGGATTTTGCAAAAGTGCTCCATGAATAAATCAGACAGGCACACTACAAAGATCCAAACCTGTCCAGGTGTGAGTTTGAGCTTGCTGGGGTGGTCACGCCACCAGGCAGGGACACACCCCCCTGTAGCAGCCCCCTCCAAGGTACCATACACCCCAAATCCCCTCTCTTGGGTGACAGAAGCAGCAGGCAGCACATCTGAAGGGTTCTAAACAGGAAAACAGGAGCAAACACTGCTTTGGAAGTTCAGGGCACACAGCTGGATGCACTGAGATGGGAATGAAAGCACTGCTCAGGATTTCACCTCCTGGTGTGGCAGTGAGCTTTGATGGGAGGCTGTAACAAGACCCAGAGGGACGTGGGATGCCAGACCCCAGGGGACATTTAGGGTGGCGATAGGTGATGTGATGAGGGTATGTGGCTGATGCATTCCACGCTGGCATGGGGGGACAGATGGCACTGGTGTCACCACAGCCACAGCCAGCCTTCCCATCCAGCCCTTACAGCTGGGGGCTCTTGGCTGTTTGATGATGGACTTTTCGTTCATGTCCAGTGTTCCTTCCCTCTCCCTCCCATCTCCATGTGTCAGCTACAGGGATGTGCCTGGCTGCAGTGGGGAGAAAGGCTGTCCCTCTGCCCCACAAGGACACAGGTGGCTTTGCCAGCCCTGCTGTACTGTCACAGAGGGTCCAGCCTTCCCAATCCACAAGGGTATTGCCAGGGTGACTGAGAACCCTTTCAGCTGAAGGGCAGCCTGCAAATGTAGAGTGCTCTAATATTACAGCCACTGTCCCTCCACTGTAAACTATCTGGGCAGGGAATGTGTCCCCTCTGCAGCACACTGAGTGCTCAGTAAATATTACTGCCTGCAGTAGATGTGTTTTGTAACACAATCCAGGAGCTCACCTGGACTCAGAACCTGTTTTCAATGTTTTGCTGCTAATTAAATAAAGCCTGAGGTGAGTTGTGAGCCTTCCAAAAGTCCTAGGCCACAGCCTTGGCTATCTGAGACCCAGGGAACTGCGGGCTTCTCTTCCCAGCTCTGTCAATAAATACAGGCTGGGCTTTTTCCCTCCTCTCAGATGCCATCTACTTGGAATATGTTGGAACCTGATGACTGGCTGAACTCTGGCTGTTGCTCTGCCCCCATTCCCCCGTGCTGTACTGGGCAGTTTGGAGTACAGTGCTTGTGGAAAATGTTTGGCGAGTCTGGGGTGATTCTGCAATGTGTGATTTATTCCTTTCCAAGCCCCAGGATGTCCCCACTGAACCTGACACCACACAGGCAGCAGGCAAGGTGCTGCCCGTGACTTTTGCTGCCCTAAGTATTAGTGGCATTTCTGAAATCCTTGGGGAGCTTTACAGAAATGCTGGCATGAGGTCAACAGGGACAGGCGGAAAAGCTCTGTGTCCTGAGGGGACTCCACGTGTCGCTGTGGGGATGGCAGGCTCTGGCAGCATCAACACAGGCATCAGGCAAAATTGGCACAGAGGGAAATAATAAACTTGCTGAAAATTTAAAAATACTGCTGTACTGTGATCTCCCAAAATACCATTGTAATGCTAATGCTGTTGTCAGGCGCTGTTTTATGGACCTTTAATTAAGAATACTGTAGTGGCTTTTGAGTTCCAAAAGCCATCATTGTACAACCCACGTGTCTCAGATTTTAAAACTCCAGGGTTATTTGGGGACCTGGCTCGTGACGCCAGCAGTTTGGAGCAGCCTTTTGAGTGTGTCCCTGCAGCATCCTGCCCGGTGCACAAGATCCCAGAATGGTTTGGGTTGGAAACTACCTTAAAGATCACCTCATTACAGACCCCTGCCATGGGCAGGGACAGCTCCCACGACTGTCTTCAGGTCACTTCTGTTTCCAGATTCAGTGCTGTAAAATGTTACCCTATTTTTGTTTCCGTGTTGTAACATGAACACAGGATCTAGAATTTAATTAACCCATCATGAAACTCGATTCACAATCAGAGCTGCAGGGTTTGAAGACAAAGAGGGGGGGATACATGGGCTCATGTTCTCCAGCAGGCATGAGTGAAAGCTGAAACTCCAGGAGCTGCTGAGCAGCCTTAGAGTTTGACAGGAGAGGTGCTGCTCTAGCCCTGCTTTCTGAAGTGTGCTTCAGGAGATTTTGTGGTTTATGGAATCCTGGTGATTTTTCTTTTTTCTATTTTGCACATTTATAATTTTACCACTGTCTCTGCATTTAACTGCTGTGCTGGGCAGAAGCTGTTGCAGAAATGAGGTGGGAAAAGAACAGTTATGCATTAATTTGATGATCAGAGAATCACAGAGTGGTTTGGGTTGGAAGGGACCTTAAAGCTCATCCCTGTCCTGGGCAGAGACACCTTCCACTATCCCACATTGCTCCAAGCCCTATCCAGCCTGGCACCGGACACTTGCAGGGATGGGGCAGCCACAGCTTCTCTGGACAACTATCTCATATAAACATCAGCAGCTGTGTCTTAAATGCTGGAAAGGTCTGCGGCAGTCTCAGGTGGAAATGGAACAGGGAAAAATGAGCTGGGATTTTGGTTTACTGTTTGCCAAACAAAGGTTTTCTTACAGCTTCTGTGTATGCAGAGTAATGAGCTTTAACTTGTACACTGAAGCTTATCTGATGGTGAGAGGAAGTGCTGCCCTCTGCTTTGGTTTAAAACCGGTTTATTTGAGTTCATTTTATTTTTACTGTGATCCACCCTTAATTGAGCTAAATAATTAGGAATTGAGTTAAATTAACCTGTAGGAAGCACCTCTGCCCAGCTGTTAAAACCTGGCATTTTAACTGTAAGTCATAACACTTAACGAGTTTACACTTGGGGTTTTTAGTCAAAACATGGAAAATTTTAGCCTGAAAAGGGCACTTCTAGGAAATCATGAACAGCAGCTCTAAACTCCTAAAAGGAGTTACAGAGAATTTTACAGTAACACTCAGGCTACAATTTCAGCTTCTGTTGGTTAAAGTGCCATAATACAAAGACAAGACCTGCAGATAGGTGCAGACCTGACCATAAGAGGTGAATAAAACTGATGTGTTACTCAGGCTGGGTAAACACAAACAGTTCCTGGCTTTTTGCTAAATGTCCCCCTGCCTTTACCTGGCCATTGCCACACCATTTCTGAAAGGCAAAACCTCAGTGTGATGTCTGGGGGCTGGACACCACTGTGGGCTCTCACAGCAGGAGTGAATCCTCCCTCAAATCCAATTTCCTTATATATCATTTATGTTAAAACAGCAGTGGCATCAAGGGTAGGATGGAGATCACTGGCACCCCAAGGACGTGGAGGGCCTGTGACAGAGCAGCTTGTGACACAGCTGAGGTCACAGGCTGCAGTGCTGCCTGTGGGACAGAGTGGAATGAGCCCAGCCTGAACTTACCGACCCATAGAGCTCGCCTCTCTCATTCATGCCGAGGTAGAGTCCGGAGTCCACCCCACGGATGCTCACCAGCCCCACTGCCAGGCTAATAAACTCCAAAATCCCTAAAAAAGAAAAAAAACCCAAAACTCTACAAATCATACAGAGGGAAAAAACAACACCAGGCCTCCAGCAACAAAAACAAATCAGCCATTCCCAGTAACAATATAGTTCTTAACTCTATAGTCCCATCTGTGTGCAATCTTCTGATTTCCAGTCTGGGCTTCTCCCCAGCATTGTGAATTTGAGTTGCCCAAGTGGGATTGTCTTTGCTAATGAGAAAAGCTTTACAAAGTTTTGTTGATTTGGGTTTGGATTTTTTTCATAATTATCACCAAGAAGACAGATGTAGAAATTTGGGCCTGGCCACCAGCAATGTCAGAAGGCTGTTACATTGCTAGGTTTTATTCTGCACCAATGAGTGTAATTTTGTCTTCTAGAATAAGACAGTTGTTCTACAGATTTTAAAGTCATGGGTTCAGTAAAAAGAAGTGAAAAGCAATAGAAGAGATGTCTGTGAGGACTATCTTCATCCTGGCACTCCAGTGGCATACTTGTCAACCCAAAATGTATATACAAGCCATAGGGATAAAATCTAGCTTCAAAGCACATAGGTTAAAAATGCATCTTCCTTTGCAGCTGTCAGAACCATGGCACTGCCAGCCCTTCCTCCATCACCCCCTGCCACTGCTACTGCCAGAACCCCCTCCTGCCCCCTATGTCCTGCTGCCTGTCCCAGCCTCCTGCCTCTTCCCAGTTCAGCAGCATCTATCCCAGCCATCCCCAGCCCTGCAACAGCAACTGTTTTACCCATGGGCTGCAGCCTGCTATGAATCTCATTTCCTCTGGAAAGAAACAGCAGGGTCTGGCTGCTGCACCCCCACAGCTGCAGCTGTCTCAATGGGGGAAAGACTTGTAAGAGGAGAACCTTTGGTGAAGCACTTAAAAACAAACAGCCCCTACCCAACACCAAAAGTGGTGGGGACCTTCAATCTTCCCAGGAAGACTTCCTGAAGGCAGTGATGGGACTTTGTTATTATGGATTTCACACACTACCTATGTAGAGGTCACAGGCAGTTTTGCAGTGTCCAGTGCAGGATTAATTAGCTGGGAGGCAGAAGGAAGAGGATTTTCTTCATCTCATCTGATGACTGCATGTCTCCATTGACTGGAGGGGAAAGTTGCTCTAACCTTTAGCATGGCTCCAGCTCTCCTAATATAGCTCCCAAAACATCCAGCCCTGGGCAATTGATGCTCCGATCAGGTTACCTCCCAGAGCTCCTCTTAGAAGTATCGCCTTGGTTTTAAGCCACCGCGTGACAAGCGGCCACCTGAGCCAGCTGACTTCAGTGGCAGCCACAGCTCTGGGTCACCCCACAGCCTGGGGCATGGATGTGACAACTCTCAGATGACACTGCATCATTGCCTAAAAACAGGACAGCCCACACGGCGATGGACACCCCTGACCCACTTTGTGCAGTGCAGACTCATTGTCAGGTGCTGGCAGCTAAGCCGGCTGCAGGAATTCCTACCTACCCTCAGACCTTCTGTCCTCCTTTTCCCCTGCCTGCTCTGGGCTTGTGCATCTAATCCAGCCCTCCCTGAAACCAGCGGGTGCTAGGGGACATGAAATATGGACTTGGAGTGGCAAGGCCTGGAACAAACAGGGAAGCAAACACCACAAAACATACTTTATGGACCAGAGCAGACATTTTACAGGCTGAAATATACCCAGCTATACATCCTGGCCTGGGGACACATCCTGCCTGCATAAACATCAGGAACAGGCAGCATAGGCAAGGAAGGCAGCCTTTCCAAGCCAGACAGGCACAGACCCCTCAGTAGCTGTTGTGGTTTCTTAGCTGAAAAGAATCCCAAACAGGGAGGAGAGAGGTGCAGACGACGGGTGGTTTCCTCCCTTCACTACCCACCAGTTCTGACATGAGGGAGTTACTGAACTGCTGAGAGCTTTTTCCCATCTGCAGACCAGAAATTAGCATAGCCACTCTTTGAAAAGGAGGGAGTGAGAAAAGATGGACAACTACAGGGAGTGTAAAAAGTAAAGCAGGAGTACACAGATACACCCAGGAACAGGGGAGTGTTTCCTAGGCTGGAGACAAAGGAATATTCAAGTGAAACATATCAAGTAACTGGAGAATGGTAGATGGACCTTCCTGTATGTAGGTATAGACACAGTCCTCAGCATCAGCACTTTTTTTGTCTCCTGCCACTTGTGAGAAGCAGGAAAATGTTGCTGGTTCCACTGAGAAACTGAGGGATGTCTAAGGCAGGGGAACCCAGATCTTCTCCTGAGTATGCCCACACGCATGCTCTGTATGAGGCACATCAATGCAGGTCTCCAAAGACCTGGGAAGGACCAAGCCAGGAGCAGCATCAGCATCTTCCCTCTCTGAGCAGGAATGAGACATCCCTCACCTGGATGATATGGGTTTTGCAAATGAAATTTCTTCCAAGACGTGCCCATGACAATCTCTTCTGACAACCTCCCTTGCAGTATTCCTCTTTTCTGATCTCTGAGTGCCACTTGGAGACATGCATGGAAGATGACTACGTTGAAAGAGCGTTAAGAACGTAACTTGAACCCACAAAAGTCAGGAGACAGAGTGAAGGCTGAAAATATGTGGGCGGATATCCATCCTGTCCTTAACTCACTCCAATTGTAGACAAAATTGCAGCTTCGTACATCTGATCTCCAGCAGCACAGGGAGTGGCCACTGGGGCCAGCTCAAGAATTCTCTTTCCAATTGTAGCGGTGTGTTTTTGTGGTAGAATATGCTTTTGTTTTTTTCTTCTGCTTTCTTTTTTTTTTTTTTCCCCAGGACTTGCCTCTTTTTTTCCTCACTTTGATTATTCATTCTCTTTGTTCCTTGAGTCTTTCTAGATAAGACTTGGAGAGATTTGATTAAGACTCTGACTGGATTCATTTACCACTAAAGCACTGAATAATCTCCTGAGCTTTGCCATGGCCAGACCCACACACTCTCGCCTTACTCTAAACCATCCCTCAAAGAACAATTCAGCTCCCTGCACCTGTCTCTTCTTACATGACTGTATTCAGGAGCTGGGGTACAGAAACATCAGACATTGTATTAATGGCTACAAACCTAAAGCTTTGGCTAAAAACCTCAACAACTGTTCAGCAACAGGTGCACTATGGTCTGAATGTCAAAATTACAGCCAAACTTTCTCTGGAGGTCTCAGAAGCTTCTCTAGGAATCTGTGTAACATATCCATGAGCAGGTTTGTACCCCAGAAGAGCTTTGTTTTCTGCCTTTATTTATCTGCAGGACAACCTCAAGTCCCCTTTCTCTCCTCCACAGCAGTGAGTAGCACCGTTGGGTTCACTTCTTTAATGCTGCTGTAAAAGAGATGGGAGGCAGAAAAGGAGCAGTTCCTCCTGGCAGGGATTTACCTGGCAAATTTCTCTCAGTTTCATTCTGAGAAGGATCCTCAAAGGGGTGCTAATGTCAGTCCAGACCCCCTCCAGATTTTGGTTGTCCTTTATTTCTTTGTAGAGGAAGGCTCTGAGTAGATGCAGTGAGAGAGATACATTTTGGAAAACACTTTATCCTTTGGGGGTGACCTTGCCAGAGCTGCCAGTTGAGAGAGCGAGTTTGGGCACTTCTGTAGTGTGGCAATGAGCTTTCTTCCAAGAAACCTAGAGGGCTTTTCCACATTTTGCATTAAAGCTCCTCTAGGAAAAATAAGCTGCACTCCATTGTTCTTGCAAGAATCTGTGTTTTTAGAAGTATAAAATATCACATTCCAGAAGACAGGTGTGATTTAGGAAAGCTCCAATCCTTGACAGTTAAGAGGCAGTAGTTCCAGTGATTGCTCAGGCAGTGTGGGTGGATGATGCCAGTACCTCCCCTGTGTCCTACAGTCACACCCCCAAATGCTGTGGTATAAAAGGATCTCTTCTTTTAACCCTCACTCTTGGGACCTTGGGACTCTGTTCTGCATCAGCAGGGCTTTGGCTATTTTCCTCTCTGGAAGATGTGGATGTCTTGCACATCTGGTAGCTTTTGGGATGACTGCACATGGGAGGGTGCAGATACTGCCTTGTCTATACCTGAATCCCTTCCAAATGAAGAGACAGGGATGCCAAGTCCGGGTCTTCCCAACATCCCACCTGCAGCTGGACACGTGCCTGGGCTGTGGCATCACAGCCATCCATGGAGCACCTTAATTATCTGCTCATGGTACCAGCAAACACCTTCCAGCCACGTGGACTTGATCCTGGATTTCTAAGTATTTCTCCAGGTGCTTCAAGATTTAAGGCAGCTTTAAAGTGCTTCCCTGAACCCCTCGTCTACCTCCGCATCCCTCACCACAGCTTTGGAGTCCCCAGAATCACTCAGGCTGCCTATTCCTGTTATAAGTTACTTCTTTCTGACTGTTGCATGCAAAATTTAGGAATGCATCGATACATGACATCCTAATATGAACCATACCAGTAACATTGGAATTTAAATATTCATGGCTACTGAACGCAGATGGTGAATACTGTGTGCCAATATATTATTGCTTTGAGTCTCTGCTGAGGCAAGGCTTAGTCCAACTTGATCTGAACGCAAGGATTCCAGTCTAATCTTTTGGGGCTTTGTCTTGCAATTACAACAAATAACTATTTATTTTACACCACCTCTGGGAAAACCCTGAAGCAGAAAACTATAATATCTGAAGTCTGGTCTAGTTTACGGAGCTGGATGCGGACTGCTAAAACACTTAGGGAATGCCAACGTTTCGATTTATTGAAATCACTGTGTGATTTAAACTTCAGTGTGCAAAATCCATGAGAAGTTTTAGCATGTCTAACATGTTTTTTCCAAGTTGGAAAATATACTTGTTTTACTCAATCTTTATAAAAATGGACTGGAAACAAATGTAGCTATTTGAAACTGGCTGTTTAGGTCTACAAAGGTAAGGAAAAAGAACTGATAGACTGGAAACACTACGTGGCAGTTTGAACTAAAACCAACCAGATGCAATGGGTTTGCTTTCAACTCTTTGAACGTGGAAACCCATCGCGTATTACAGCATGAAAGGTTAAAAGATGGGTGTTTTCAGGAGGTAATTAAAGAAAGCTTGCCCCATGAGCACATTAGTACCTGACTCTGACCCGCGGGTTATGACTTTCTTGTTGATTTAGGCAGGGACATGCCATGCACACACCTGGTGTTTATGGAAAGATAAGCTTCCCCAATTGTTCCAAAAACCTGCCTTACACCTCCAACAATAGCAGCGGCAGCATTCCCGGAGCATCAGAACTGACTGGTTGCAAACAAGTAAAGACAAAAAAATAATTCCTTTCACCGAGGAGTTAAATCACTTGAAAACTATAAAAAGTCTTGCGAGCATGTCTTGCAACCTGTTGACAACATAGCTGAGATCACTGGCATGGGACTTGTTGATAGCTTATACAGACACCTGCGCTAGATGCTGGAGTAGCGGGAATTTCTCTTACTGTGCTCAAACTGACTGTACTCTTTCGCCTGTGGCTTGGGATGCATTTTTTGAAGATTACATATAGTCTCATTAGAGATCACTGCTCTTGTATGCCACTGATACAGGCACTGCATTCTTCCAGCTGTATCCCGAGCAGCAAGGTAAATCCACGGTGCTCTGCCTATTGTTCCATCTTCTTTCTTTCCGAGGTCCCCTAAGTGTTTTTTCCTCTTCAGCTTCCCCCTTTCCTATCCAGCAACCTTCCCAAACCCAGCTCCCGACACCCCTCCAGCCAACAGATCCCTGCCTGCTTTGGGGAGACGCTCTTCTAATCAAAGTCATGCATGTAAAAGAAAGCAGCTCACAAATATCTGCAGACGCCAGAAAGAAGGAGGAGTTAAAAAAAACAAAACAAAAAAAAAAAAACCCAAAAAAACAAAACCCTAAGAAAAGCGAGGAATTTCTTTTTCCAATCTAGGAATTTCCAAGGAATTCCAACGAGGAACTACTCTGTTTTGCCTCCCTCACCACTAACTTCAGAGACAGAGCTAAAGCTGGTCACCGTCCTCTTTTTTTTTTTCTTTATTTTTTTTTTTAAAGTTTTTCTTGCAAAGGCACGTTTTAGTGCACCTGCAGAAAGGCTGAGCGCCGGGAGAGTAGGAAATTGGAAATAAAAACTCCCGCATTGCTAGGGAGTGAGCGCATTTGTTTAGGAGGCCAATTATATCCGTCCCGGGATGATTTATATTAGCGGGGTAATTAGTTGTGCGCGCGGGGCACCTGCTCGGGCACCCCCCGGCCCCTTACCGAAGCGGCTGTGGTCCTGCCGGGTGCCCTGCACCGTGCCGTTGGGGAAGATCTCCAGGTGGAAGCCAGTGCGGCAGTAGAGCTGCCGCCGCCGCAGGATGCCCTTGAGGTGAGCGAAGTCGGTGGGGGAGCCCCGCTGCAGCCGCCCCTCGATCTGCCCCAGGCGCTCGTTGAGGAAGCCGGGAGAGTCGGCGAGGGGCAGCCCGGCGCCCAGCGCGGGGGGAAAGCCGTGCAGGTCGGGGTCCAGCGCGCCCAGGAAGCCACCCACCTCGGCCATGGGCGCGGAGCGGAGCGGCCCCGGGGGCGCGGGCAGAGCGGCCGCTCAGAGCGCGGGCTGCGGCCGCCCGGCCCCGCGCTGCCGGCCCCGGCCCGGCCCCGCGCCGCCCGCGCCTCCCATCGCTGGATCCAGTGTCCCGCCGTCGGATGCGAACTGCACTTTATATACGTACACACTCCCCTTACATTGACATATTGGATATTTAAATGCAAGCCACACCTCACTGGCATCCCCTTTGGCTATTGCTTCCCTCCCCCCCTTCTCTGATGCATTTGGCTTTTTTTTTTTTTCTTTAAAAAAAAAAAAAAAGGCAAGAAAAAAAAAGGGAGGAAAAAAAAAAAAAAAAAAAAAAGCCCGCTTCCCTCCCTCTTTTATTATGAAAAAAAAAAAAATGGCAGGAAAAAGCTACACATCGCAGTGAGGCGTAACAGCTCTTGGCAGGTCCCCGCCAGCCGACGATGAAATCATGGAGTCCCGCACGCACCCGCTCCCGCACCGCCGGCAGCCCCGGCCCCGCTCCCGGCCCTGCAGCCCCGACCCCAGACCCCGCACGGGCCGGGTCGGTCAGAGCCCCCGGAGGGTCGGCGGCCCCGGGGCTGTCGGAAGCCCCAGGGCCGTCGGTGCCGCCACCGCCTCAGCCCCGAGCGTGCCCCCCACCCACCACCTCCCGGAACGGACACGGTGCTAAAAAACAACGCATAAGGAGAGGGTCGCGACGCGTTTTTCAGCCGAACGTGTTAAAAACGGAATGCGGTCTTTCTGAAAGGCGATCCCACGGGCTGTACGGCCGGGTTACAGCCGCCGGGAGGGGAGGGAGCCCGCGGCGGGGCCGGGCAGTGCCTTTCGCTCTCCCTCCCCACCTTCCCCATGTTGGAAACAGGTGTTTCCGCGCTCTCCCGGCCCGCCGACACCGTATCTGTGCCGGCAGCTGCGGCCGCGCCGCAGACAGACGGAGCCGGGCGGGGCGGAGCGGAGCGGAGCGGGGGAACCGGCGGGAAGAGGGCACAGACGGGCCGGGAGGGACCGAGGGCAGGGAGCGCCCCCGCCCTGCCCGGCAGGCGGCGCTGCTGCTCGCGCCGCGCCGCCCCGGGGCGCTGGGCCCATCGCGGATGCTGAGGGGGCCCAGGTGGGCCCGGGTTCGGCCTGGATTGTCGTGTCCCTGGAGCGGGGTGTCGCCCGCGCCCTCTGCCGTGCCCCGCCAGGGGACAGAGACCCCACAAACAAACAACCACAAGCACCCAAAACTGCCCCCAGGCCACCAGCCCGCTCTGCTGCAGCGGTTCCTCCGGGTGGCATCAGCGTGCAGAGCTGAGGCCGTCGGTGATGTCCACCCCAGCGGGTCTCCCCACGGGTTATCCCCACCGTGGGGTCTCCTCCCAAGCGGGTATCCTCTCAGAGGGTCTCTCCCCTCAGTGGGTCCCCTCATACTGGGTATTCCCTCAGCGGGTTTCTCCCCTTATCTGGTCTCTTACTTCAGCAGATCTCTCTGGAGTGTCTCTCTCCTCATAGCGGGTGTCTTCTCCCCGGGTTATCCCCACCGTGGGGTCTCCTCCCAAGCGGGTATCCTCTCAGAGGGTCTCTCCCCTCAGTGGGTCCCCTCATACTGGGTATTCCCTCAGCGGGTTTCTCCCCTTATCTGGTCTCTTACTTCAGCAGATCTCTCTGGAGTGTCTCTCTCCTCATAGCGGGCAAGCAAGCAAGTCTTCTCTCAGAAGTTCTCTCAGTAGGTTTTCTCCTCAGCAAGTCTACCACACTGTGGAAGAGAGCTCAGAAGGTCTGTCACTTGAGAAAGTCTCTCCCTTCCAGGGCATTTTCCTTCAGGGGGCTCCCACTTCAGTGGGACTATCCCCTCATCAGGTCTCTTCCCTCTGAAAGTTTATCCCTTGGCAGATCTAAGCCCTCAGCAAGTCTTTCCTCTTGGAGAGTGTCTGCCCTGCTGTGGATATGCTCTCAGTGGCTCCCGCCATAGTGGGTCTCTGCCCTCAGAGACTGTCTTCCCTGCTGTGGATTCTCCCTCAGAGGGTCCCCACCATGGCAGGTCTTCCCTCAGAGGGTCTCTCCCCTCAGAAACAGTCTCCACCGCAGTGTGTTCCCCCTATTGTGAGTCTCCCCTCAGTGCATCTCTTCCCTCAGCAAGTCTATCCCATGGTGAGTCTCCCTGCAATGTGTCTCTCCCCTCAGACTGTGTGGATACACCATCCCCTCAATGGGTGTCTCCCTCACAATGATTCCTGATCAGGGGGTTCCAGCCATGCCAGGTCTCTCCCCGCAGAGAGTGTCTCCCACACCGTGGATGTGTTCTTACTCCACCATTGTGGGTCTCCCCTGAGAGTGTCTCTCCCCTTAGCAGATCTCTTCCTCAGCAAGTCTATCCCATGGTGAGTCTCCCCGTAATGTGTCTGCCCCGCAGTAGATTCCCCCTCAGAATGTTCCCGCCATGGTCGGTCTCCCCTCAGTGTGTCTCTCCCATCAGAAAGTCTCTCCCCATCAGGAGGTTCCTGCCATGATGGGTCTCCCCTCAGCAGGTCTCCCAACTTGGAGAGGGTCTCTCTCACAGTGGATTCCTCCTAAGTGGGTTCCTGCCATGGGGAGAAAATCTCTCCCCCTCCGGTGGGTTCCCACCATGGTGGGTGTCTCCCCCTCAGGTGGTTTCCCACCATGGGGGGTCTGTTCCCCTCAGCTGGGTTCCCACCATGGTGGGTCTCCCCTCAGCAGGTCTCTTCCCCTCAGTAAGGTGCTGCTCCCCACATCACCCCAGAGGGAGGGTTAAAATGGTCCCTGCTTGCAGGTCCTTTCCCCCAGACCCAGGCAGTGTTCTCTTGTGAAGACATGAAGGAAATTGTGATACAGTGATATGAAACATCCACCCGTGTGTCTGCAGTGGATGAGGAGTCTGGTTTTTAAATGGGGTTTGGGGTGGTTTTCCTGTCAGAGCTGTGGCTATAAAAGGGGTGTTGATGCAGAATTTGACACATGAAGACTAAACTTACGCTTTTTGTAGAAATATAGGCTGTTTCAGAGGTAGTGAAATCTACTGAAGTGAGTTTGTTGACTATTTGTTTGTTATGTTTGGTTACACGAAGGTACCACTGCCTGAGGAGTTCAAGCATCCTACTGCAAAAATTATGGTTTTATTGCTGTAGTATCTATATGAAGACTCAGGTGTGATGAGGTAACTGAAGGAAATTGTGCTTTGGTGAAAATGACAGAGGTCCAAGATGAGGAGGGGCCAGACACAGCTGATGGGACACCCCAAACCTGGAATTGCTGTTAAGGATGTAACCTGTAAAGGCTATGATTTTAATGTATAAGATTAATGTAAAGTGAATGATCCTGTTGCAATCAAAGACTCTCTTCTGTGAAACCTGGTTTTGCTGGTGTAAGTGTGAGGTTTGCCTGTGGATCCATAACAAATTCAATTTTTTGAATCCTTATTTCTGCACATGTCTGAGGGCTGATCCCAGGAGGATTAAGAAGCGAGGAAGACCTAGTTTCCACAGTGCAGGACTAGCCAAACTCTGCAGAGGCCTCTGCTACGAACTTCAATCTCTTCTGGATCTGTCTACAATATCCTTAAACCCAAATCCACACAAGCACTTAGTGGAACACTTAGGAAACTGAAAAAGGTAACAGAGTTCAATTACACTCCAGTAAAATCCAAGATAAAGTAAAAACCCACAAACCTTCATGCTTAACTAATGTATAACAAAAGCAGCACAATCCCCCATCCAAGCTGACATTCCTCACTTAACTCTCCTGATTATGGTCAGCTTTTGAAGTGTCTGCAATACATTTTATTGAGAAATCGTACATGCTGGTACAACATGTTCTATTTAGGCACAACAGGATGTGGAAAAGGTAGCTTTGCATCTTTCTTTTTTCTTTTTTTTTTTTTTTCTTTTTTGTCTTTAATTTCCTGGTTTATTTATGTTTTTACTAAGCTGAGGAAAAAAGCAGAGATTTGTGCCCTTTGTTTTTGAACAGAAAGAGGGATGTATTTTAAGTACTGAAAGTTAGAATGACTCCTCCAAAAGCAGAAACAAGTTCAGTGATTTTTTTATCTATGACATAGAACACAGTTCTGTACTCAGTAATTTCTTAAAGGAGGACAAAAACTTATGTAAGGTTTGTGTCACAGAACATAAGAGTGTTACAAAATTAACTTTCTGCTCTGTCTTCCAGTTTTCAGAAGAATTAGCAATGATTTTTACACCCAGTTTGCTAAAACAGACCTTGTAGACTCCTTCCACATGCTGTAGAAATGTATTTAGTGAGGTAGTAAAAATATTAATGGCATTTACTGTCAGAGTAATTTCTATCCATAGAGAGTAGCCACATTTGGTATCTAGCTATAAAATCAAAGGAAGAGCAGGACTGAGATCTGAACAGTAAATAAATTAGAAAAGAATAAGATAAATAACTGCAATGAACCAACCTGGTATCTGAGCTACTAGATACTGCATATCCTCTGCCTGGGGCTATTCCATTTGGTAAAGAAAAGATCAAGACAGCTGAAATAATTTGAAGTAGCAATGGCCATGAATGCAAAAACAGATGTGAAGAATATCTGAGGATAAAGAAACAACAGAGCCTTGAGCTTTAATAAATAATACTTCTGTTTCCTTAGCACTTCCCACCTTGGGATCTTACAGCAATCTATGTACACTAATTAATTAAGACTCACAACCAAGGTCACTGTGCAGCTCCTTTTCCCTGGACAGTCTCCTTTTCCACTAAGGTTGTTCAAAGGATATTGATGGCTTTCTGTATTTGTTTGGGATTTTGGATGCATAGCAGCCCTGCTGGAGCAGAAGCTCTGACCAGGTTTCTATATATCCAGAAACCAGACACGTCCACCGTGAGCCTTTCTGCCTTTTGTGGTGTGGTGACCATCTGTGCTGCACATGCAAGGAATGTCTGAGCTCTCCGGGCAGATAAACAGGGCAATCTCCTTTGTGAGGGGGTGAATAAGCAAATTTTCTTAAGGGGAACAGAGGATGGTTTATTGGTTTTTATCTTTGATTGGTTTTACTTAAGCTACTATTATTATTATCATCTTTTGTAGTACCACTTCCAGGCCACAGACCCTGTTTGTGCTGGATACTGCATTAACAAGCATGTAACAAACCTGAGTGCTTGACCTGAGGAATCTCACTGCTCTGCCTTGTGGAAGGATTCGTACTGTAAGGCAACAGAATCTCCATCAAGGTATAGAACTAGGTGTAAAAGTATTTGGCACGTTTAGAATTGGTGGCAAAATGAAGGTAAGGGTCTAAAGGATAAAGTTTTGAACTTGCCTACCTGGGTCTTGGAATCAGATGCCTAAATAAATGTTGTGACTTTCAAAAGAGGAAGTACCCAGCTCTTCCAGTTATTGATAATTTGGTGTCAAACATGGATCTCTTTGTTTTAATTATCCCAGTATGGATCAGCAGTAACAAGCAGAACTGTTCTGGCTCAACTCTGACTCATGAAAACTCTTATTTGGAGAGGATTGTTGTGACTGAGATCTGCAGTCTTTAGGGGAACAAGTCAGGGACAAATATGTGCAAATGAGCATCATGTGCAAATGAACATGGGAGCTTTGGTGACCCTCAGGTAGGTTGTTTTGCCATGGTTCTGTCCCTTTTGAAAACTGAAGGTTCCTTGGCATGGCTGAGGACAGGTTTGAATCCTGACTCAAATTATTCACGTTAATACATCTCCAAGTGCTGGATGCTGACTGAGGAATGGGGAAGGCTCCTTTCTTGGGGTAAAGTGGTGCATAATGCTGTTGTCTCCACTTGTAACTTTTTTTCTGGGGATTTGGGCTAGAATTACAGGACCACTGAGTCATTATGCCTAACAGCTGACATTTGGAGCTGGTTCTCAATTAGAGCTTGCCTCTTTTGCTGTAATTAGGGAATAAAAAGGAGGTTAACACTGCAACTCCTCTCTGGAAAACAGAGAACACATCAAATTAAATACAAGAACTGGTTCTGGTCCTCCTCAAATAAAAAAATACTGTCCTTTAAAATGTTAACTCTTCTAAGTGCACATCTTTTAACTGTAGCAGCTTCTTATGGAATTATCCATGACCATGGTGTGGTGTGTGTTTATATTTGCATCAGTGAGTATTAGTCAAATACAAAAAAGAGTCACAGCAAAGTTCTGTCTAGCCTCATATCCTGCCTCTTGATAATGGCTAATAACTTGTATATGGAAAACAGGACAAGTATAGAGTGATACTTCCTTTGGTAAACCCTCCCAGCTTCCAGTGGTTTCTGGTTTAGAGACCTTCCTGAGCTGGAAGCTGCAGCTGTATCATTGTTTTTGATATTCCTTGATGGACCTTTTTCCATAAAATTGTCTAATATATTTTTTTTTTAAACCCACTTGTATTTTTGGCTGCTATAACATCCCGTGGCAATGAGTTCCACAACATCATTAGGCATTGTGTGAAAATGAACTTCCTTTTGTTTGCTTTTGAACCTGCTTGCTGCCTGCCAGTTTGAGTTGGTGCCCTATTATTTCTGTTAAGAATACTTTAAAATAATCATTGCTGTTTACCTTTTCTGTGTTGTAACAGCTTGTCTAGAACTTAATTGTTGTTATCCTTGTTTTCCAGGCTGAAAGGCTCTGGCTTGCTTAAGTTTACTTGTGCTAAGGCTTTCTAACACCTCGTGTGCAGCTTTGGTACATTGTGCTTCTTGCCCTTTCTGTGGTTTTGTGTTTCCACAGTTACTAGAACTGCGCTCAGTATTGAAGAGATGGGCATACTGTGGGTTTATTCAGAGAAATAATACCATTTTCTGCTTTGTTGTCATTCTTCTAAAAATTCTTAACAGGATAGTTTTCCCCAAATGCTGACAGCTGGCACTGTGCTGGTCTTTTTGGAGAGTGATCCACTTCTCCAACATTTCTTTCATTACTAGTAATAGAGGATTTAAAGTATGGCAAGAATGGATTTTTTCCTCATCCATTATTTTTTATCCATGGACTTAGAGTTAAATTTACTATTTTAACACCCACTGGCTTTGTATCATTAGCCACCTACCCACAGCATTTCCAGATAGTTTATGGATTATGAAGCAGCAGGAGACACATCACAGACCCTATTCTGAATCTATGGGGAGCTCCAACATTCCTGATGTCAAACATTTATTTCTCTTGGTTATGATCACCGGTAATGTCACTTATTCTCTCATGCTTGCAGTAAGGATTGTTCATGACCTGGATTTCATACCAAAGTTAATGGCCTGGCAATTTCCCATGGGATACCTGCCGGGATCATCAGTTAATCCTCATATCATTGTGTTATTTTCATCTGTGCTGCTGCCTTAAATTCATTCTCCTTACAAAATAGCTGTAGCTGTCTGTATTGAACATCAGTACAAAGATTCACTGAGTTTTCTTGCTATCACCTTTTCACCTGGGACTGTCTTTTCAATGCCTTAGGCAACTCTTGGTGCTGTGACTGTTCAGACTGAGGCACAGATTTACACAGTGGAACAGAGTCTGTAATTTTCTGTGGTCAAGTTGCTTTGGGAGTTTTGGCCCAGTATCTCTGTATCTGTCTTTAGGGATGACACTGGTTCTCTCACTGGAGACTAAAACTGAAATATATTGGTGTGTGAGGTGGAGTTAGGAATCTGAACTCAGGGTTATTCTAGAAGTGGATGATTAGATGGGACATCCTAAAATAAAGAATAGAGGGACAAAAAGGGAAAAATAAAGTAAAACCAAAAAAACCGTCTCCTACTTATGCTGAAAGGCTCCAGTTTGTGCATTTTTGGTGGCTGAAGCTTTTCAGTTTTACTGCTGTGCATGTGAATAACATTACTCAAGTTCCTTTGTACAGTACTGGGTTAATTTGTATAGCATGCTTATAAAAAGACACATAAAAACTTGAAAAACATAAATAATCTGGTTTGATAATTATTCTGTAATTATTCTTTTCTGTATATCGATTCAGTATACCTTACAAAACTTGTTCTTTTCTCTAATGAATCAGGTAATTAAAATGCAGCATTAAAAAAGCATGTAGGTACTTTGGAAACTTGGTTAGAGAAATGATAATTCCACAATCAAGCAACGAACTGCCCCACAAATCATGATGCTTCATCACTAGATCTGTGTGGAGAGAGGACTGAATGGGCTGAGAAAAACACTGTAAAGGTGTACTTGTAATGAGTTCTGCAAACAGCCAAAGGATACAGAGGACACAGTAAAGAGAGCACAGATCTGCTTGCATCCCAAAACACCCACAGAAATGTTTGTTTTCAGGAGAGCCACTTGAGTTTCATAACATGAGTTTCCTTAAAATCTGTCCTGAGAAATCAGGAGTTAACAGAACCCAGTTTCTATAGCCTTAACCTTTCATAAATGCAGTATTTAGTAATCACAGTTATGGTAGATTGAGTTTCATGTGAGATCTCAAAATGTTTATTTTACAGCATCCTTTGCTGTGTTTGTGCAGTGTTGCTGGTGCCTTTCTCCAGATGGGAACATGCAGGAATGCAGGAGCCAGGTGGTTTGCTCAAGGACATGAGGATCTGTCTTGAGTGCAGTTAACCTCGTGTTAGCTGTGCTTTGGTCTGAGCAGTCACCTGGATTGTGTTTACTTCCCTTAGCATTCCTTAACTCCACGTCCTACAAGGAACTTACCCTGAGGATGTGTAGGGTCCTAAGCAACAAGCAGAAGTCTGGATTCTCAAACCTCTGCTTTAATAGCATGGGTTACTTATGGCCTTGATAAAATTTGGGGAAAAAATGGGGGACATCTTCTCATGCAGTATTGTTGGGAAATCCTGTTGCTGAAGTTTTCTAAAAGATTAGAAATTTCTCAGATCTCCCTCAGCATTAAATTCGTCAAAATATGAAAATTCAAGTATCCTTCTCAAAAACTTGTGAGCATCAGTGTGGCAATGACTTTGAAGATCATGCTGGGGCTCTGGTTTAGTGTAGTTGGAGTCTGGTTCTGTCATTTGAAAAATCAGAATTAAATGAAAAAAAAAAATAACACTTCTGCAGCTTCCTTTGTAAACAAATCTGAAATCTTATGGCCAGGAGAAGAACACTGTGGCTACCAACTGGTATAACTAATTTTAGGCTTCATAGAAGGAATTGATAGATCTCAGATATGTACTATCTCACAGGAATATTGTAATGAAATCCAGACAGCTTCAAGGGAAAAACAAAACCTATTGATTTTATTCCAAGGGAAGAGAGAGAAAAAGAACAGATGTGTGGAGTCTTCTGTCTACTCACTGCAATCTGTAGTGCCGACTTAGCCATTGTTTCTTCTCATGCTTCCTTCTGTAGAAATGCCTTGGTTTAGGCACCAAATGATTCAGTTTGGGATAGTAGAAAGGAAGGGGAACAAGGACCTCACGCAAGAACTGACCTAAACTCTGAGGAGGTTTGTATAATCTAATTTGCAATAAAATGGTATTTACAATGTTATCAGACAAAGCTCAGCAGTGTTAAGTTAAACAGCATATAATGTGATTAGTGGGGGAGTCATGCCCATGATGTCATACACATTCTCTGAACTCTTGGAATGGGCAGATAATGTCTCAGGCATTTATTCTCGTGTGACACACACGAAAAGCTCCGTAAAGCTCTGGGGGATGGGAAGGAAATGCGCACATGCTCGGCACCGCGCGTGGAGCTCTCAGCACCAGAGACGGCTTCTCCCTTTGGCGCAGAGCTCGACCTGTGGTTGCACCCTGCCAGCACAGTGCTGTGTAGTGGTTAAACCAGGCCTTTGGGAATAGTTTAGAAGCTTGAAATTCTATTCTTGACTCTGCCGCAGACTTGGGTTTTGACCGCTAAATCTTCTTTGCCTCTGGTAACTCCATTTTTAACTAGCAAAGGTAGTCAGCCGTGTCTGTGGAGTGCCCGGAGTGAGGAGCTGTATGGAGATGGAAACCACTGGCATTCTGTTCATTATGCAGAACAAATACAGCTAGACCACAAAGAGCTTTGCTGTAGATAACAGCGAGCAATTTCACAGCTAGTAATGGCCCATTCAGAGAAAATTAAATCTTTATCTTTCTGTCTCTCCGAGGCATGCAAAATGGTATTTAAAATTTTGTCTAGTCTAATTCATACGGATAGGCAATATAAGTCTCACCTATAGGTTCACATCAAATGTAATCTAGACTGTATTTATTTTAATGTTTTTCTTTTAAAACCTCTTGCTAGAAGCTGCTGAATCAGGCAGAGCTCCCTTTAAACTTTCAAGTTATTTTAGTGGTTGTGAAAGACAGGTTCTGGAACATTTAGGAGTATTTTATTCCCCAAGTCCACCAGGGACAATAAGCCCATATCGCTTTGTGCATGTTAATGTTTTATAGAAACACAAAGATTGCATAAACATTTTTTCTGCCACGGTGTGAAGGCTGCATAAGCTGTTTAACTCTGCTGCAGAGATTGACTAGGTAGTATTCCTGTTTTCAGTGATGCAAGGAATTAATATGGACTAGACATGAGGTGAAATGAGAGTTGCAGATGTGCAGAATAAGATGGGGGCTGCAGAGCTGAAAAACTTGAAGGAAGGAGGTGGACAGGAGGGAGCAAGGGAGCTTGGAAACTATGGCTCATGCAATGTCAACTCTATTATATGTTAAAATAAACTGCAGCACTTGCATGATCCCCATCTTTTATCAGAACAAGTAGTCATTGTCTTGGCTGTAACATTCATGTCAGTTTATGGCATTGGTGTGGATTTGTTGAGAAATGCATACAAGGATTTTATTTGACTGCAGAGGGATGCCATCAAGAATAAATCTTTGTTGTTCAGAAAGGGGAAGCCAAGCTTTTGTCTCTATGGCTGATAAATGAGGAACAGGGGCCAAGTGTAATATGAACAGAGCATTGGCCAGTCTGGTCAGACATGTGGGATGTACTAACAACAACAGGGAATGAAAGCAAAGCCTGCAGGTAGACACCTTTTAAATAATCAAGGCTGACAGTTTTACTACAGTAGCCCTGTTTAACACTTTGTAGGTATGTGCTGCATCACAGATGCTGCTTGTATTAAATAGTCTGTAAGTATTACACAGCTTATTTAGAGGATAACTTTTATTTCAATAATTTTTATGTTTGTTAATGTAATTACAAGTGAAATAACCCATTGTTGCCGATGCTATTGCCAATGGATGACTCTGAATGATGTACCAGAAAGACATTTTAGATGACCTAGATTACACTCACAGAGGACTGGGCATCCCAGTTATTTCTCAAACACAGAATATTTCCAGGAATGGTGTTTCTGACACTGCTTATTAAAGCCATGTACAAATAGTTATTGGATACCTGAGTAATCAGAGAAGCTGTGTTGTGGCAGATTACACACAGTGCCTTGAATTTTGAGGGCTGGATTATGCTGCACTGCCATGGTGAGTTGTCCTGGCCCGTGCCTCAGTTTACCTATCTGTAAAAACTGGGTGTGATGCTGTGTATAGAGACTGGCCTAGGAAAAGTATTTTGAATTGCTAGTGACAAACACCAATTAGGGATATACACAGTCCTTAAGGCAAAAGACTTCACAAACTGTAGAGCCTGAAATCTCAGTAAGCAAAATGCCTTCCTCCCAGCTCTCACAGGAAGCAAGTTAATTGGGAGGCCAATAACTATAATGAGGCAGAACCTGGGGTTTTGCATGTGTATAGCAAAATCCTCCCCTTGGGGCCAGATTCCTGTTCCATATTATGAAAGCAGTAAAAGGTCCCCTCAGCAGGTGCTGTGTAAAGGCATTTCAGCTTTGCCTTTGCAGTGCTGGAATTACCAAGCTATTGCTTCCCTGAGTCTCCAAATGAATTCCCCAAGTCAATGTGGAACAGCTGTGTGAGAGATACAGCCTTGAGAAAAGGGGTGGCAAAGGAACACAACAAATGGGGATTTAATCAAATAGCACGTGGCTGTGAAACAGCATCAGTGTCTTTTGGCTCAGCTTTCCTCTGGGTAAGGGAGAAACTGTATCAAAGCTCAGAGGAGAGAGGCAAGGTGTGATCACTGTATGCTATTGAGGGCCTTTTGTGTGGTGAGAGTGAGCCAGTGGCAATGGCTGTGTTCATTCCTGCAGTGAGGAACAGCATGGCTTACCTGCAAGGATGCTCAAGAACTGGAGAAAGATTTTTCTTTTTTTCACCTGCCTGAGTGTGGCTGCTGCCTCTGCAGAGGTTTCCTAGAGCACCCAGGCTTTAGCCATTGGAGCCAGCAAGTGAAGTGGGACAAGTCTGGGTGGGTGGAAGCAATTCTTGTGCCCAGTTAGGGCAGGGAAGCTTTTCCTTCATATATGATTGTGGAAGTAGCTGTTTTCTTCCTTATTGAAGCCTTCTGAAATATGGAAAACACAACAACAACAACAACAAAAAAAACCCAACAAAACAAAACAAAAAAAAAGTTGTCTCAACTGAAAAAAAAATTTTGCCAAGAGCCACAAATGGTGAGACTTACTGTTTTTTTTTTTGTTTGTTTTTTTTTTTTTTTTTCACTTGAGATGATTTTACTTAATAATTTTTGAAAGGAAAGTTTGTTGTGTGTCAAGTCTACCTACCTAAATTTCCAGAGTGCTTCATAAGAGCTTTTTGGAAATCCATCTACTCTGTCAAATACTGACTGTGCCTGTTGGAGTGATTGCTTAGTTATAAGTGTTATGTCTGAAATATAAAGCAGACAGGAGGATAAAGGAAAATGCAGGAGAGTTTGTACCAAGCAGAATATAGCTGACTAATTACCGTGGCAGGATAATATCTTAGAAAAAAACACCATTATGAAACTCATTTTTTTTCTTGTCTCTATGACATAGAATTTGCTTGAAATCTTTTGCTTTTGAGTGTGTGTGCACTTTCCAAAGTGATCAGAGCTAAATGGCAGCATCTGTCAGAGAAGATAAATGACCTACCAGCAAATCCTCTCAGTTAAAAGGAAGACAAAAATCTATGGAGCAGGGGAATGAGTTTTAAATTAGCCATTTCACTTAACTTTGCCCTAATGAAGGGCTAATCTTTGGACCCCTGCAAAACAAATGAGAGCATCTCGTTAGATCCAACGGAAACTGGTCATTGAAAAGGCTTTTGCCTTATGAACCTAATTGGAAGCAAAGTAATGCCTTTGATAGCTGTCTTCATTGAACAGTATCTTTCCCTTTTCCTGATTTATATACAGTAAATGAAGGACTCTGTTAATTACAAACATATTTGCCTGTTTGCAGATTGACAACTAAATATGCTTGCGTGAAGCTGGGTAGGCACAAAAGTCTGCAGTGCCAGTTCTTCAGGGGTTGTCTGAGCAGAGCCTCCTGCAGAAGATAGGAAGGGAGCTACTCTTAAAAAATCCCTTCCTGGATCTTGAGGCAGCCATGTGCTCAGGTTTAAGCAGACTGTGGGCCACTGTGGAAATTAGCTAAATTTACACAAAATCCCTGATAATATTTTTGAAAACCCTGATCAGGTCCCTGATCTGGGATTTCAAAAAGATTCTATTTATTAAATTGGCTTGCTCTTCTATTTTTGTATGTAATGGCAAAATAAGGAGTTTTCCCCCCTAAAATCCAATGAATGATAGAAAAAACACTGGACACTTGATTGCTGTAGAAGCAGGATTGTGCCTTTAAGGCACATGGAAGGAATGTGTCAGTCATGGCCCCTCTAAAACTGGGACTTATCTTGATTATAGTGTTAGCTTGGTAGTAGAATATGATCTCGTCACTGTGAAAGATTACATGAAATATCAACTTGGCTGGCTCTAAACCAGCTCTATTCTCAGTTACATTTTTGATTGCTGCAGCTGACATGGGGTTTTGTAAATTGAAGAGATGGCCATAAAGATGGTTTGCAACATTTGGCCCATGGATTCAAGTAAAAAAATTAGGGAATGGATAAAAAACATGGCTGCTTCTTATGTTTCCTCTTTGACTGTATATATTTTTTCAGTTTTGTTTTTGAGAATATCAAGACTAAGCAAGACTTGGATACTCTTAATTTTACAGTACTTAGAACTGATATAAAACCTGGGAAGATAGATACCTGTCTGGTAGAAAGTCACTGAAGTCCATCTAGGCTAAAATGTGAATTATTTTCCACCTTCAAGGAGTTATATTCTTGAGGAGATTAAGTGTGTAAGACAGTCTTAGCACTGCTCTTAGGAGCAGTAGGTGTTCTGGATGCTGTAACAGAGGCAAATTCAGAAGGTATATTCATTTGCTTTCTGTGCACATGCAGGGTGATTCTTTTGGGGCTTGATCATTATACCTTATGCCCAAATTCAGAGATAAACACAACTTTTTAAAAGATACTGTTCTCAGTGTGACTTCTCCAGGGGTTTAGTAGGTGCCATGCACTAAATGAAATAAATGTTAAATGATGGAGGCCATTTGGGCATGATTGGAACCATGGTGTGAGCCCTGGGTCTGTGCAAATAAAACATCAGTAGACCTGCCAAGCCTAAGAAAACCTGTTGTATTCCCAGGGATGTATCCCAGGAACTGCATTTGGAACACTGACACCATTATAAAAGACTGTTGTAGAGACAGTGATGAAACAAGGCAGCTCTTAGTCCTGTATCTCTGTAATAATCCTGGAAAAGAGTGCAAAAAGGTGAACCATGAAGAAAGTCAATGCAGAGTTTTCACTAGAGTGCAATAAGTGTTGGCTCAGAACCACAGTTCCTTTATCTTGTCCTTTAATGATCAGAAATTTCTATCTTTGTCATGATGCTCAGAAATCCTGGGAGCCTAACCTGAAGCTCAGAGGTGTTTTCTGTGCAACAAAGCTGCAGTGGCTCTCAGGAGGTGCAGAGAGAGGTGTGAGGTTGTGGTGAAACATTCCCCTGCAACTATGCAGGGTCTGACAGTTTTTTTGAGATGAAAGGGAATTGTGCATTGAGTATTTTAAATTCTTCCCAAGGAATCTCATAGATAGTTGGGAGTGAAGACAAGGAGTCATTTCTTGGGAGAGGATTTTGGTTTTCTATCCTCAATATAATGTGTTGCCATAATAATAATAATAATAATAACAGATAGAAACAAATGCATTCAGGCTGCAGTTTTGACCCAGTCTGTTTCTGCTGCTACTTTGCATTGGTATTTGCTGGTGTGAATTATGTGATTTTAATTTTTCTCTCAGTAACACTATTTCCCATTATGCCAAGTGGGAACAGCAAGAAATAGCACAATCCAAGTCTATGCTTATGGTGGGGCCTTTACGCCTGTTTCATATGAGCCAAGCCTATGCTGTAGTTTTTTGTTTCTTTGAGGAGGTTTAAATTTTGTCTGAATAAACCCTGAAGTTTTTCATTCATGAAGTAGAAATGTGCAACATGTGTTACACTGGCTTAAGGGAATTTGCTTTTCTTGTGCTACTGAGATAGTGTACATTTTTCATTCGATTTTTTTTCTTTTTTCCCTGCATAATTTTTCTGTTCTTGGTCTCTGCGAATCAAATCTGAATTTAATACTTGAATCCAACTCTAAACTCAGATGTTCAAAGTAGATTTGTGACTAGGCTGAAATAATTCATTCTGGCCATGCTGAACCCACCTAATCTACTTGCAAGTTGTATTCTTGCCCTGTATAGTGCAACATTTATGTCACCCAAGCAAGAATAATAGATCTTCACATGCTTGGCTGATTCATGTAAGCCACTGTTTAGTGAATAGGTTCTTTGGTGTGTCTTTTTCTTTTTTTTTTTTTTTTTTTTTTTCTTCTTTTCCTGCTTGCTTGATAAACTTGAGACATAGTTACTTTGAAGATTGGGCATTATCTACCTGCTCTGGGAACAGTTCCATGAAAACTGAGATTGGATCTCTGGGCTGCTGACAAGCTAATTCTGGACATTATTGGGAGCCTCAAGGTCAGCGTGCTTTCAACAGCAGAATAGAATTTCTGATGCATTCATCTCTCATTTTAAATAGGTCTCCCTAAATCTCAGCTATGCTTTCCTAGTGCTATGAGAAGTCAGGCTTACACACATTGTAGATGATTTTAAAGATACTGAGATAGGAAAAGAAGACGACCTTCAGACCCTAGAGAGGTTATTAAGTAACAGTGTGAGTCTTCACCCTAATGAACCTCCATTCAACGTCTTGGCTGAACGAAACCACCTTACTGTGTTACAGCAACTGATGTGAAAAGAGCTGCTGAGCACATACATGTTTTCTGGGAGACAAATGCAAGGGGTTTCTGAGGGATTGTTGTTGTTATTTATGGGCAGAACTGCAATAAGCCAATTTATTGGCAGTTTCAGTGGGGAGGTGAAAGAGATGAAAGACAGAGATGCTGAGCTTGATTTTTCCAGAGCAAAAAGAGGGTGTTGATCTGAGGCCACAGGGACCAGTGTGATTTGTAGGTGCCACTCTTCTCTGACTGTCTATGGGAGCATTTGTCCCTAAAATTCACCCCTGGCCGTTGTGTGCAGTTAGGGGACTGTACTGCTGTCAGAAAGGATTATTGGGTGACTTCTGGGGTGCTGTCAAAGCCTGCTTAGCTTTTCCATTGTTGCCAATTAGTCTAGATCAAGTATTTAGGCAGAGTAGAATTTTGGTGTGTGTTGACAGTGTATAGAAATCTGGCAAAGAGGACACCTTGCAACAAATAGCAAGTGATAATTCAATCTCTTCCATTGTCAAACACAGTTAATGCTGTTACCTGCAGACTGGCAGAGTTTTTTCCCCATAGAACAGTTTGGATTGGGAAAGACTTTTGAAGGCCATCTGATCCAACTCCCTTCCAATGAGCAAGGGCATCTTCAACTAGATCAGGTTGCTCAGAGCCCCATACAACCTGATTTGAATATTCCTAACTTGAATATCCACCACCTCTCTGGGTAACCTGTGCCACTGTTTCACTCTCCTTGTCATTAAAAATGTCTTCCTTATTTCTAGTCGAGATCCATCCTTTTTGAGTTTAAAACAATTGCCCCTTGTTCTCTTGCACAGGCCCTGTTACAAAGTCTGTCCCCATCTTTCTTATAGGCCACCTTTAGGTACTGAAAGGTCTCCTTGGAATTTTCTCCAGGCTTAAGATCCCCAGCTCTCCCACCCATCTCCATAGCAGAGAGGCTCCAGCCCTTGGAGCATCTTCATGGCCTCCTATGGACTTGCTCCAACAGCTCCATGTCCTTCCTGTGCTGGGGACCGCAGAGCTGGACATAGCTCTGCAGGTGGGGGCAGAATCCCCCCTCACCCGCTGCCCCCACTGCCTGTGGTGCAGCCCAGGACACGGTTGGCTCTCTGGGCTGCCAGAGCACATGGCCAGGAAATGCCCAGCTTTTCATCCATGAGCACCCCAGAGTCCTTCTCAGCAGGGCTGCTCCCAGTCTCTGCACCAGCCTGTGCTGATAGCAGGGGTTGCCTTGATCCAGGTGCAGGGCTTTGTACTCTTCAGGACTGAGTTTCTGCAAAGAACCTGGGGTAGGTGTTGGATTTGCCAGCCCTTACAAATCTGTAATGAAGCCACCTCCTTATGGAGCGTCAGGAGAAGCTGGGCCAGCACCCCCTACCCTATGAGATCAGTGTCCCTCAACAGGTGTTGGATGTGCCAGAACAGAAGATCCACCTCTTCCTTGGGAAGTCAGCCAGGAGGCCTTGCTGCTTCACTCCTGTGTATCTCTGACCAACTAATCAGCTCTGGGGTGTAAATAATTCCCAGCTAGTTGGAACCAAACAGCTTTGTGACTAAAAAGACCAGCAGTCAGAAACACTTCAGTTTTCAGGCAATAGGGTAACAAACATAAACACAGTAACACGGAAAACTTCAGGAGATTTAGGAGTACAGAGTCTCTAGTCATTCCTTCCCAGGCAGTTGAGAAACAGAGAGGATGTGTCCTGCAAGAGATGTGTGTTCTGGTACACTCGCTGTGCATGAGAGTGTGCAAATTGTTATCTTTCTCTGTGCTTTGGTTTGTCCAGGAAATAGGGAAAAATTGAAGTCAGATGAAATATACCATTAAATTATTTTTCTTTCTTATGAAAGATCCTTCCTCTTTATCCACACCCTGCAATGTGTGCCATGTTTTGCATGCTCTCTCTGAACACTCTGACTTGCTGACCTTCTTTGGGCAAATGAAGGTCTGATGTAACTTCCCATGAGTCCCATCTGACACAACTTCCTTTTGAACCCATCACAGCTGGTTTATGATGACTGGAGAGAATGCTGCAGAGCTCCCAAAGTTCAGGTTCTTGTCTGACCACTGCAGACCCCGACTGTCTGGAAAATCAGAACTGCCTCTGGAGAGAGTTCCTTGGCTTGCTGGAACGTAGCAGAGAATGGCAGCTAAATTTAAACTTTAATAAAGGTTTTCTGAGCAGGATTAGGTGTTTATGGAATATCTGCACTAGTGCATAATATGAAAGAATATCTTAACATTATTGCAATTGCATTTGAGCAGGGGAGAAGACACTGTAATTTTTAATGAAGTGCTTATGGCTTTGTTGATTGCAGAAGTGTCCAGTTCCCAGTGCTGTGGAATTGCAGAGGTCCTGAAGAGGTGGTGTTTAGCTTGGGTCTGCATGTTCAGACTGATGTGGCTGAGTCTGGACTACTGACTGCTGAAATCCTGCCTTTGACCTTGGATGATCTGAGTAGAAGTTGGCATAAATCTTGCAGGAGTAACTTTCTCCCTCATAGAGGATCCTGTCAGCATGGGATGAGATTTGCTAAGGCAGGACTCTGGTTTGGTCATGCTGGAGTCAGCTCTGTGTTTCTTCTGAATCAAAGTCTGGATAAATTAAAACCAAAGAACCATGGCACTTGATTCAGAGAGTTTAAATCCAGCCTGTTCATCCCCTATTTTCAAGAGGTTCACATCTGAGGGTTGGATTTCAGGAAACTTTTGTTGAGGGAGTGACTATTTAAAGAGTTGCAAGAGCCCTAGAAACCAGAGTTCTTTGTTCACAAGCCATGCACAGTGCAGACAGCAGAAATTGCAGCAATCCTTTTCCCCACGAACTGCAAACAAGCTTAACCCTGAGCTGGAAAGACCATACTCTGGAGAGGTGAAAGGAAATTCAATATCTGAGCTGAATGTGTTCTGACTTCCTTGCAAGACAGAATGCCAACTGTACAAAGTTATGATGATGATGTGATGAGGACCCAAGGTTCACTGAGGCCTCCATCAGCCAGGGACATGCATGGAGGACTCCAAGATCAGCAGTCCCATGGGGTGGGGGACATGGGGTCGGCAGTAGGCCTGTGTTATTCTTATCCCTACTGCACTTGGACAGCTTCAAGGTAAACCTTTTGATGTCTCTTTTACAATGATCTGTTTCTCTACATATTTTGAAATATCTGGTTCCAATGGTACTAAAAATTTGCTGTGACTGAGAACTTTTCCAGTGCAAAGTACTTGTTAAAATACAACACATGTCCAGAGCAGCCTTGAATAAAGATTGTTCTATTCTTCACATTATATTAGAACTTTGGCAATTTTCTTGTACTTACAGTGTAACTTTCCATTGAAGTCTAATTATAGACTAAAAATTAAAAAGTCTTCCCTGTTTTATAAAGAATAATAGTGACATTTACCAAGTCCAATCTCTATTTTTGAAGCTAGATATTCAGAGATGTTACTATTTGTGCTTTTTTCTTCTACTTTATTTTTAACAAATGATTCTAAAAAACAATGTCATCTTCTCCAGTCTGTTTTCTGAGCAATGCCATTTCTGTTTGCAGCCCAAGCTTTGTCACAGTCTGGTAAATGTTCCTGCTGTACTATTTGTGTTCCCTTTCCATGTGCTGCTTCTGTCCCCATTGATGGGTCTTGTTTCTTTATCCTTACAGTTGTTATTTGGCCCTGGTCTGTGTTTGTTCCCCAGCTGGAGGTGGATGTTGCATGGTGCTGCTCCTTTTGAACCTTTCTGTTCTGTTAAAGGGATTTTTTCTACAATAGCAAGCAGGTGACATTTTCTGATAAAAGGAATGTGCTCTCTTTTCCTGAAACCAATATTGTCGTCTCAGTTCACTTGTTGGATTTTGAAGTTAAAATACTGCTTTTATTTTCATATTTCTCATAGCTTTAATGCAGCTGCCTGTTCTGTTAATCTGTTTAATTCAGTGAAAGCTCTGGGGTAAAGAGATACTGTGGAAAAACAGATATCTTTGATTCTGAGGACCTTCACAAACTTCTTTCTGTTCTTTCTGATTTTCCACTAGTGAGATTTATACTGTGCAAATTTGTCCAACCAGGACAAGAGCTCAAAGTCTTTAGTACAAAATGTTTTGATTGAGAGCTTAATAGAGATAAACTTAATAAAACCCAGCTATTTAAATATTTCTGTAGAAAATATCAGCCAGATTTTTGAAGGAAGGCTTGTGTATATGTTTTATTTTTCTCATTTATTCCTGTTTTCTTTGCCTGTCTTTCTCTACCTTAAATATGACAGGCCAGAAATTGCATTTTTGTGGATGGCATGGAATTTTCTTTTTTGATACATAATTCCTTATGGCTCTTGTGAAATTATTCAGAAACAAAATCCTTTATCATAATTATAGGAACTAGATAATTAAAGGCTTGTACCTTCTGACATGATATGACTAGACAGGTACTTTTCATTTACTTTTCATTTGGTACCCTTGGATTCATATCTTGAGTCCATTATTCTGCTTAATAAAATATTTCCTTGCAATTACATAAGGTTTTGCCATTTCTGAAAGGAGAGAAAAAAAAATAGATGGAAAAAAGCAGGTGAGGAAGATACAAAAGGAAGGCTGTGGTATTTTCTTCTTAAAGAATTTATAAACATTGATGTGAGGCTTCTCCAGCATGAGATATGTAAAATATTAGAGATGTTCCTTCTCTATCTAAGTTCATTTTTTGTTCTCATAAACAACCTGTGTTAGATTTCAAAATCTAACCTGAAGGTTGTTAAGACTGGAACAACTCAGTCTCAGGATCCTCTGTAGAGGTCACTTCCACAAAGAAACACTCAGCCCTGTTTTCAAAACAAAGGGTGTCAGATCAATAATAAAACCATGGAACCATCTGAGGTTTAGTCATCACCTTGATTTTCTCACATTTGTGTATGTTACACATGTGCTATGTAAAAATGTAGTAACACCGTTAGAGATTTGTGTTCCCCCCAGTTACAGCTGTGATTATGATTTATTGCATTGTGGCAACGCTGAGGGGCTGGGATTCCCATGTGTTGAGTGCTGGGCAGGCAGAGGGGGAAGCTGGATCCTTCAGAAACCTACTTGTTTTTGCCTTAGCCCTCTCTGGGGAGGAGGTGGCCTTGCTCCTGGAGTCCCCTGAAGTGTTGTCAGTGCTCTCATGCATAATCTTCACTTGGCACAAACCCAGGAGTCAGCCCAGGTGGGTTAGACCAGACACATGCTGGGAGTGACTGCCAGGGACCTGGGGATGAGCATCGGGGGTGTTTGTGTGCATTAATCCTAAAATCATGCTGAGAGAAACAGTGCTCTGGGGTATATTCTCCTGTGTGCTCCCAGTGTTGTGCTCTCATGTCTGATTTTGATTTGAGCAGGTGAATGACTCGAGAGCCCATTAGCGAGCATTTGACCTGCTGTGTTCCCCATTTCCCTTCCCACTCTGACACTCCCTGTAATTTATGTAGCTATTACACTTCAGCTGTAACTCAATTCCCGGATTTGTTCCTTTTACAGAAATTAGTACTGAAAGGCATAGCAGGGATAGAGGGCTTGGAATAACTACCAAGTTATTTGTCTATTTAATATACATTTTTAAAAATAGCATTTTAATGTTTGGGAGAACAGAAGGAAGCTGACTGTACTTTCGAAGTTAAGGACTAGTTTTCTGACTCTTCAAATTTGAGGCTGCACCATCAACACTCAGTGATATGACTAAAGAACTGTGAAATGCAGAGCTACCCTCTCCCCCCTTCCTATTCCCCTTGCAGAATAAAAAGCAGGGCAGAAAAACAATGCTACTCTGACTTATTTATCTTTATCCAGTTCCTCTGTCAGTAAGGGGATGAAAAGAAAAATTCAGAACAAAGTAACTTAAAAAATCAAAGGATTAAAGCCCCATGTATGTGATCCTGATGAATTGGATGATTCAGAAGATGTTAACCAGAGCAGCAGCTATAATGGAAGGAGAGTCTGTAACAAACAGGTTTTCTGATTTATCGGGGTAATCAAGCATAGAAGTGGGCAGGCACTGGGTGGTACAGAATACCAACATTTTTTTTGTGCTGCCTGGGAGATATATTTGAACCTCTAGGGAAGAATTGCTCTCTCCCCCTTAATTCCCCTGAAGATTTTTTCCCCTTTTTTTCCTGAAAATGAAAGCAGGGAACAAGTATTTCCCTGAATCCCATTTTAAATATTCCTAAGTTTGAAATGGTTATTGCTTGTTTATTATTTTTGGCAATGTAATGACCCTCACAGGAGAGACTAATCCTGCATGGTGAGGACTCCATTCCTTAACATAAGGGGGATAATGAGGGTGGGGAACCTGGCAAATATAAATCTAGAGATGCTGAAAAATGCAACAATTGCTCTGTGCTGTTTTCAGGGTGGTTTATTCTGGTAGCACTGCTGGTCCTTGGGTTGAAGGCTTCTAACAACCCACCCCAGAATTATTCTTAAGCCCATCTCTAATGCTTTTTTCCTTGCTAATGCAATATCCCAGCCTCTCTTTCATGGACAAAATCAATGGGAGCATGATGCAGACAAAGTTTAACATGACCTGACTGTGCTAAGGATCTTAGAGATATAATTGACATCCAGTGTGGTGGGACTGAGGCTTTAATCAGGTTTTGTCCCTTCTAATACCCATCACATTCTAACAGGCTGTGCAGGTTTGCACTCAGGGAGCATGTCCCAGGCTCTCTAGGGGTACTCCCTGAAATCCCTGGAGTGGTGTATTTGCTGAAACATGACAAGTCTTGGAATTCTCAGCCTGGGAGTTTTCTCCTGCACAGCCATTTTCTTCCTAGGGATAGGAATAGAATCCCTATCTAGCCCTGACTGGGCATTTTGAGCTTATACATGTCTGCTTGCATCATCTCTTTCTTTGGTTTTATTACTTGTGGGTATTTTCCAAAGTGTCTCCAGCAGCATGATGGGCTCATCTCAGTCCCATCCACAGAGCACCTTGCAAAGCTGGCTCTGTGCAACACCAGCCATAAGTAACCCATGTGTGTCAATTCCAGCCACTCCTGACTGGAGGGAGGAAAGCTTTTGTTTTCATCAGTATCACAGGTTTTTTTTCTTACTCTTATGATCTTTCTCAGTAGTGCTTTTGTCTGTTGAATGTTTATTAAGAAAATAATTTTTGTTTTCTTGTTACAAGAAGAAAGAAGTTCTCTGCACACATGGGATAATATTTGTTTGATTTCCTGATGTGGTTCCTGAAGCCAAAGAGTGAAAATGTTATTGCCTCTTGAGATTAATATCACAGGAAAGTAGTCTTTTCCATTGTGTATGCACAATTGCCCAGATTTACTTACATTTTTTAATTATTACTATTATTTTAGTATTATAGGCCCCTCAGAACAGGCTATTAGTGGTTGTTATTGTTGGTTTTAACATGATACATGATTTTGTGGTCAATAATTTCTGTGAATGACTTTCAACAAAGCCTTCACCAAGTCGTGAGTTTGTTGACAGAGTTGAACTCTCTTTCTCTTCCCCAGCTGGATGCAAATTCAAAACCATTGCTTGCTCTTAGCTTTGGCCATTTGCTCTTTCTGCTGCTGGGTCTGCTGCAGTTACTACTTTGAGATTAATTTTTCTGTGAGGGAAGAACACTCAGAGACTGGAAAGCCATTCCATTAGGCTGAATCCAGTGTCTCCTTAAATGAGAAACCACCTAAAAATAATATTGGAATAATATCACAGAGCATCCAAACAAGCAAAAGAAATAAAAAACAAATGAAAAAACCAAACTGCCTTCTGTGCCTTCAGGTGGAGCAAATCTGGCCTTCAGTAAATATTTTCTCTGGGTTTGTGATTTCATAGCTGAGAGACTCCCAACAGAACCACCTGTTTGCCAGCTTTTTACCAGCCCCAAGCTACTCCTTTCTCTCTCCCCCAAGCCTCCAGAAAATGTTCCTGCTTTGAGCACCCCCAGAACAAAGCCCCTGAAACTGCCGTTGTTGCCTGCCTGGCTGTCACCTCCCCTCTTCCCTCCCACGCTGGTTTTAGCAGCAGCTCTTTGCCTCTCCTTGGCCACTCTGGTCCACTGAGTCCACCCGTCTGTTCACCTTTCACCACAGAAAGCAATTCCCCATCTTCTGGGGCATTGCTCTGGTAGCAATTTAGCAATTAGCTCTGGTAGCAATTTAAGAAAACCTGGACGCCAGCTGGGACTTCCAAGGAAGAAAAATAAGATGTGTCTGAGAGAAAACAGGTGCACCACAGCTCTGGGTTTGGTGAGCTCTAACAATACATCTGATGAAGCAGCAAAAATATTTTGGGTAACTTTAAGAAAAGCTGTCTCCTGCACTACATTATCATTAATAATGGCACATTCCTGGTTTCACTAAGTATATCAAGGATGTTTATTTTAAGGAGAAAGGGTGCAGTTTATTTTGCACAGAACCTGCTTGGGAATGTTTGTCATGATGTGTCAGTGACAATCCCAAAGACCTGGTGTTGCCCTCTTTGCCTATCACTGCCTCCCTTGGCTCCCATTGGTTTGCATTCTTGGTATTGAATGTGTCTCCCCCAGTGAAATGTAGGTAGTATTTTTAACAAAAAGAGCCTTCGTATAATTGATATCTGCAAGAAACTGAGCTCCAAAAGCATGTTTTAACCTGTGTATTTTGTAAACACAACATGAAAAATTCACAGAGAATTTCTGTTACATCCTGAGGCAACTGTGAGTCTTTTCCAAAGTAAAGGCTAAGGAACTCTATGGTGTATAAGGAAGAGAAAGTGAACAAAGAGATGCCAGATGGGAGTCTACAGGTAGAACTGGCAATTAGTATGTCTTGTGCACCCAGCAAAAGCTATTTATTGTGCTGTGGCTGCAGGACAGACACCCTTGTGGAAGCACAGCATATTCTGCCAGCAGGCTTTTTGGTGGCTTAGAGACTTCACCTTCCTGAACAGCAGAAGGTACACTCACCTGGATTCTGCTGCTAGCACAAATAATATCAAGTCCCCAGAGTCCCACTATTGTAACAGTGTCAGCTATAGGATTTGTATTTTCCATGCCCTGAGCTGACCTTGGGTGTGCAAAACTTTGGCGAAGCTTTACTGGGTAGACATGGCCTAAGGCAGGTAGGATTTGCCAAACGTGGTGTTTAATGAGACAGCCAAGTGTGTGTAGCACACAGCAAGTTCAGTAAAGCCCCTGAGGGCTGGGGTCCGAGGAATGTGCTGTGATGGAGCAAAAGAAGCCAGTGATCCTTTTCATCCACCTCCCTGCTTAGGCTGAGCCTGGGCTCCTCAGGGATGCAGCAGGCTGGGGCTCAGAGCACAGAGACACCAGCAGAGCTGGTCTCTCGTCAGAGCCTGTCTCCTGAAGTGTTTATTGGTGCCTCTCTGCACTGACTGGGCTCTGTCCTCCTGTCTGGGTGCTCAGGGCACAGCCGTGTCCTCTGGGCACCTCCATGGGCGGTGCTGTACCTGCCTGGTGCAGAGCCAGGCAAAAGCCATGCGGTGTCATGGAAGCACTGCCCAGGCCAGGGGAGGGTGAGCCCAGAGGGAGGATATCAGGACTAGAGATGCCCCAGCTGTGAATTTACTCCCTTAGTATGAGCTCCTGGTATAGGAGATTTTATGTGGGATCCCCAAATTTGGACACTGTAATTTGGTGCCATTACAGAACAATCAAGTACGCAATTTTTTTGGTTAGAAATATAGTTATTCTGAAGAGCATATTTCTGGGTTGAACAGTTTTTATCTCAAGGATTTGAGGTACAGCAGTTGCATGTTACTGTATTCCCCTAAAATGTTGTGACACTATCATTGCAAATTCTGTACCTCTTTTGTAATTAAGCCTGCACCTCTGCACAAATGAGTGCATCACGTCACAAGACACAGTTCAAACCTGCCTACTGCCCTGTAATTCTCAACATTTCTACAACTGGAAACACAAAGAAAAGAGTAACAAGTGGATTTCTAAAGGGTTCCAAAGGACAAGTGAAATTTTTTTGGGAGGGTCCATTTTGTCTTTTTTATCCTTTTTTTTTTTTTTTTTAAGGCAAATTCTTTCATGTTTTCTGCTAGAAGAGCTGCTCAATGATCTTGGGGTTTGTGGATGAGGAGCAGAACCCATTGCTCTGTACAAAGGAGGGACAGCACTGATCAGTGAGTGAGGCTTTCCTGTCTTTATCACCTGCTGAGGGACATAACACCTTTTAAATCTCAGAAAATGACACTTGATTGAATTTTCTTTCATTTCTAGATAAAGTTATTTTCTCCCTTCACACAGCTCTCGTTCTTTTAGATTGATTTAATCATAGATTAAAACCATTAGAAACATATGGTTTGAGAGACCTCCTGGATGGGTATCAGACCACACCCAACAGATTTGTCTGTATTTTGCTGGCAAAAGTTTAAACTGCAGGGAGAACCTAATGGGGATGTTAGGAGTTGCAGTTCTAAAAACGGAGCTCTCTCTGAACACAATCTCTTTGAACGTGAGAGAAATTAGTTCTGTTTCATCAAGGAGATAAGAAAATAAACATGATCATTCCTTGGCTCTGAAATGCTTTTTATTCAACAAAGTAATCTCTGTTTGGAAAGACATTTCGAGCTTGCCTGCCTGACAGTAGCTTGCTCTCTGACACTCTTCTGTAGATTTGAAGAAAAAGTTGACTAATGCTGCTTATTTTGTAGAATTTGGAAATCTTTTGAGAAGACACTGTGAAGCAAATAGAAGTTTAGGCCAGAAGATAGGCTTGGAGGGTGGAAGCATAGCCCTGGAAGGGCAGGGCATAGCACAGAGGGGGAGGAGAGAGATTGAAGCGCTGCCTGCTTGGCCCCCCTTCTCCCATTTCTGCTCTGAGCACAACCTGAAGCAGATCCCCTGCTGATATGGAGGTCTCACGGTTTATTTCTGTCACACTCACGTGGCCTTGCCAATACCAGGGGAGCATGAATCAGAAGCTTATTTTAAAACCAAAAATATATGGTGTCACTTTGTATTCTGATAGCATCCAAGGACCAGTTTGGATCAGGGCTTCGTCTGTTACATGCTGAATCTATTACAAGGTGAACACGTGTGGTGTTTGATCCTCTGAGAAATTTCAACCCAAGATGCAACCAGCTGTAGGAGGAGAAGGGAGGGCAAAGGAGCTGAGTGTTGGGTGGTCTGCATAATGCTGGAAAGGAGGCAGAGAGCTGTATGTAAAAAACTGTCACTTAGAACTATTTAGGCAAGTAACTGAAAGACTTGGAACAGAGGAAAAGACCTTTTTTGTTTAACTAAACATTAAAGACATCTGAAAGATCTGGGTTGATGTAGGGCTGGGGTGGGAGGAGGCAGGACAGGCAGGTGAGCAGATTAATGGCATTGTTGCAGCTTGCCCATATGGTGTTTGGGCTCTATTTCCTCAGCTATATTTCTGTGCTGAGATATTCTTAATACAAGCTTGATCTGGAAAAATAAAATCAATTTATCTGAAAAGGTCAGCTTCATGAGAATTGTATGATTGAGCAGCACCTACTGTTTTTCAGAGCTCGTGACCTGTGTGTGCAGGTGACTGACAGCAGCCATGATTGCCAAACAAACTGGAGCAGAGATGAAGACATGACTTGTGCTGAGGATGTAAAATAGGGAGGAGAGAGAATGAAACCGGTTTGTCACATGTTGCAAAAGTCTCTCTCTGTGTCACATCTTCCACTTCTTAATTATTCTCTGCAGGCACTCAAATGAAAAGGCAGAAAGGCAATTGAGTGATCTGTGCATAGATGCTACTGCCATCTCCAGAAGAAAAAAATTAATGCTTGATCAGAATAAGAAATTTATTAAACTCTGGCTAATGGTACTCTCTTTCAACCTAAACACCACTGCTGGAATAGGATATTCAAAATCTTCCTGTCTCCTGGAAAGTCCATGGAGTTGGAGGCAGTATGATGGAAACCTCGGCTAGGTATGTAGCATTCAACAGCTTCACAGATGAGCTTCCAGGAAATCTTTACAGCTTTTGTAATAAAAATAGCATTCATATATGACTTTGTTTATGGTGAGGCCCCAGGGTGAATTGTTTGGGCTTTGTCTGCAAAATCTCTTGCCAGTTGGTCTTGCAGAGAACAAGTGTAAGCTGGAGCCTCATGGAGTTTAAACTCAATGAGGAGGAAATAATATTTGAAGAGAAATAATATTTTGGACCCAGCAAGTTTGACACTGGCTAATGCTGCCAGAGTTTGAATATTATTGAATTCAACAATCTTTTCCATCAAATTCCAGAATCATCTGGAACATTCCCTCTTACATGAAATAAATGCTTGCAAGCTGCCAGGTGATTAACTCTGTTAACTGAGATGTGAGGGTGTCTCAGGAGACTCTGCTTTGTTTTGCTACTGTAATTTCCAGTAAAGATTTGGTCAAGACTTGAAACTCTCTCAAATGATGTATTTTGCAGCTTTAAGTTAAAATTCAGACCTGCCAAAAGGTTCTTGATTGTTAGTTTTTCTGGCTGAAACCTGCTGATTTTTCCACTGTGCTGTGTCCATGGAGTTATGGATCACTGTTTTATCTCTTTGGCTTCAGAAAAGACAAACACTGTATCATCTTCTAAGTGTGAGGGGGAAAAACCTACTAAAATATTAGTAAGAATCTTCAAAGGATTGCAAATTAATCAGATATTGTACAAATAAACACTTGAGAATGTAGGCCTAGTGAAAAGGTTTAAAGCCTGAAAGAGACAAGCCATTGGTTGCATTTAAAGGAGAACATAGAGGTGGAGAAATTACTGAATTTGAGAAGGAATCTAAATTGAGAGGTCATTTGGCAGACAAAAGGAAGGAATAATCAAGCATAAAGAACAGTAAAAAATCAGTCACAAAATAAAGCAAGGAAGAAGTAAAATCAGTTAAATAATTTAGTCACATTTGCCTTTTCACTGCTGAAATACAGTTAAACAGGTCTAAACATTATTTATAGGAAAGAAATGCATTTGAAATGAAAAAAAAACATTAGATCCATGTGAACATTGCTGCTTTGCAAGCCATAGAAAATATTATTTATAAAGAAATGGTGACTGGGACTAGAGATTTCAAGAAGGATTCCTTCTGTGTATTATCCTTCAGCTGTATCCTGCATCAAGGTGAGTGACAGGTCTTGCTCTTCCCATACTGGTTAGAGTTTGGAGAGTCCCCAAAGTAAACAGATCACGACTTTGTGAGAAGAAAGGCCCAGGATAAGATGAAACTTCTTTCTGTATTAGACTTCAGTATTCAAGATGTGAGTTACTACGAGGAGACCTTAAGAAACTGATATTGAAAAGACAACTCAATTTTATTGACAACATGCAGTAGGAAAGCAAATTCCTGAAGTCTTGCTGAAGTGCTGCAATGTCAGATAACCTCCAGCACGGGGCGTGGATGGCAGAGGAGGTGATGTGGAAGTCAGATAAACTGAGGCAGGATCTCAGATCCTTCAGGGGAGAGCCAGTTGAGTTTTCCAGGTCAGCACATGAAGCTCTCAGCATCCTTCCTTACGTAACCCGGGCAGGAGATCCTGCAGCCTCTTGGGTGTGAGCCAGGGTGGAGAGCTGCAGCGGAGGAACCTTCCCTGGCAGGAGCAGGAGGAGATGCAGCACTGACCTAGGAGGTATTTCCCCTACTCATTAAAAAGGAACAGGCACAGAGAAGCCACGGGGAGCACAGGTTGCCTTCTGTGCAGCTCGAGTGTCTCACCTTCTATTTTTAACTGTCTCGTGGAAGCATTTAGGAAAAGCAATATAAAAGAGAAAGAATGTAAATATTATGGTTTCAAGGATATCAGCCCCAGTCCAAGTGCAAAAATCTGCCTTTCAGTGAAAGCTTTGAGGGGCTTCTAGTTCAAAGGATTCCGGAGCTGTGGAGAGGCAGCTATGCACATTACTTTCTTCTCTATCAGTTAGCCCTTATTGATGGCAGCCAAGTTAAAATAAGGAAGAGTATCCCTCTTAAACAGTTCTGAGAGGATAGAAACACTGCCATGGGAAAGAGCAGCTACAAGGTGGTAAATACTTTTTCAAGTGACAGAATAATTTTTCTGCTGAGGCTGGAAATGTCAGTGTTGAACTTTTGCTCGCGCCTCAGACCTCCTGAAGCAGTTGGCTATTTCAGTGTGTGGCAAAATACTCAGGGAAACTCCCCACTGATAGAAGGCTTTGTTTGAGGAGGGCTTTTTGCTCTGCATAAATGTAACAATCTTATTCTGGTTTATTGTCAGGATTAAAGAACTACTGGCAGATATTTTAGGATTAAAATATGGGTTAGACTTGGCTTTTTGTTTTGTTTTTTACAGAGTCTAATATGAGTGGGAATATCTGTGAGCTGGAAAATACATCCACAATACCCCTGGAAACCGCATGTTTTTATTTAAATGCAGTCCTGCTGTGTTTAGTGTCAGCTAAAAAGGGAACCTGGTATGAACAGAAAGTGAAGCAGAAAACTACAGTTTGGCTTCCCCAAATCAGGAATGGCAAAATCAAGAGACTGTAAAAAATGGATGCTTAAAATATTTTGGATTTAATCACACTTTTTTGTTGTTAAGACTCACTTTTAAAAACACACTGTTTGCTAAAATAGCATCTTACATATCCACAGACTGGAGAGCTGCCTGCATAAATTCTGGCCAATTAATTCTTTGCTATATTAGCATAAGCATACGTTCAAAGATTTTGATACTTATTGGATTTATTTCTCATATCTGTATTCACATAAGGTCTCTGTGTTGGCAACATGAAAATTCTTTCTAATTTGTGATTAGTGCAGAGCAGCAAGAGGAAGAGTTGGCATGAATAGCTCTTAACAAGTAAGGTATGTGATTCTTTTTTATCTCTCAGCCAGGGCTTTGTCAGAGCAGAGGAGCCGAGATTGGTTAATTCTCAGACAGCCTGCTGAAGTTCCAGTCTGGTTTTCTAATTTAGAAGTGCTACTGGATGACATAAATGGTAGGAATAATTGTGAATTCTATGTGAAAAAATCAAATGGGAGTCATGCAGACTGCAGGAATAGTTCTAAAGTAGCCCTTTGGAAGTTAGAAACAGCTCCAAAAATTATTGTATTCTCAGTGTGATTATTTTGCTTATACTTCAAGTGAATATTTTTCTCACTATGCATTGTTTAAACTCGCATTATGATATTTATTTGCAATCTAGTTCAAATCAAGGAAACTAAAAACACTGAAGGGTAATCAGTGAGCAATCCTTGAAAAAATACACAACTGAGAGACTGGACAAAGCCAACAAAAAAAGGGTGTTTAATCTTTTCAGAGCCCTTCTCATCTCTGAGAAGACTACAAGAGAAAAAGGTTAAGGGCAGATAATGGTAACACAGGTTTGGGGAAAATATTGGTCCTATCATGTTTCTTTTCTTTTTTGTTGTCTTGGCTTTTTTGGTTTGGTCTTATTTTTCCTATTTTTTTTTCCACTGTGCAGTTGGAACAGAGAGGTACATAGAAAACCCAACAGGATATCTGTAGCCAGTGTGTCCTGCAGCTTCAGCACAGACTCTTAGGAGATGCTTCCCTTCCCTCATCCCTAAAAGCAAAGGTAATCTTAACCTTGCTTCTCAACTAACCTGTCACAGAAGGCAATATTTGAAAAGTACAAAGTTTATTTGAAAACCATCAAGTCTTGCAATGGATTACTTGGGCAGAGGGGATAACTGGGCTGGAGATGCTGGGGGACTCCGAGCAGTCTCAACTGGTGAAAGGAAAAGATTGGTGGAGAAGGAAAAGCCTCCTGTGCATACTAAAATGCCATGTACCTAGGATTGGTCCTGTGTAAACTGTCAGAGCTCCCAAGTCCTGGCTTTTTATACTGTACTTGAAGTGAGACCAAAGGATGGAAAACTGGTTGTCTGAGCTATTTTGAGGTTTTTATTATGTTCAGGGATTAATTTGGATGACAACAATGGTGTTTTCAGTGCAGCAAGTAGAATTAAATAAGCAGTCTGGCAGAAGATCTGAGAAGCAGAAGGTGAAAATAAATAAAATGGAGCAGTGAAGAATGCAGAAAGAAACAGAAAGTGTTCAAAGGCATGTAAATGCCGTGAAGGCTGAAGCCAAATTCATATGCAAATACCTAAGGTACAAATCCTCTTCCCTCCTTTTCTCCTTGCCCTGACCAAGTGCCTATGCAGCCCCTTGCCCCCTCTTGTGTTTACTCTCATGGCAGAATTTAAGCAATGGAACAGAGGAAAAAGGAGGCAGATGTGACTATGTGGGAAGTTGCTTTGCCACTCAGATGTGTATGGGAACCACATCTTTTCCTGTAGTTTGTGGAAGAGGGATTTATTCTTTCAGCATTTTGAGAAAGACTTATGATTCCACCTGGATTCATGCACAATAGCTTTTCTGTCTGTATTCTTTATCTTTCCTTGAGAGCTTTCTGACTAAGTTATTTTCCTCCTGGGACGTATAAAGTATACTCTCACCTACAGTGGGATAAAAGACTCTTGAATACAAAGGCCTCTGCTGAAGGCCTTTTGCAAGTATTGTCCATTCCCATCGAATTTCACCTGGAGCTCATCTGTAGGGCCTTGCTCAGGTTGGGCCATGTGGTAGGGCTTTATAAACTCAGAATGGTGTAGCTGTGTGCTGTGATATTCACTCCAGGAAGTTCACACCAAGGCTCTAAATTAGCCATTTAGGCTTTCTAATTGTAATGGTTTTAAAGTCATCTCACTCCAGGCAGTGGTACAGTGAAAGCTGAAATCATGCTGGAGTGCTTTGCTGGCTCGCAGCCCAAGCTGGCTCTCAGTGTGTTGTAGGCAGCCTTTCCTGGGATGGTGGTGAATTAGAATTGTGGTAAAGTATTTCTAGCAAGATGACAAATCACCTCGCATCTAAAAGTTTTATTGCTTTTTCCGCTGTCTATGAACTCAAAAATGAGGCCATTTCTATGAAAAATGGCGCTTGAGAATATGAAATTTCCAGAAGAATTCAGGATCTCTTTTCTAACAGAAGCTGAATGCATGGCGAACAATCCCTTTTGTTACCTCAGGAAATAGGCACACAATTGTGTAAAGCTTTGGACCTGCAAAATTAAACAAATTCTGGGATATAATTCTGGTAAATTTCCCTTAGTGCCCCATCCTGCACTGAGTTCTGCCCAAAGCTGGTCTGAGGGTGTTTCAGAGAAGCCTGTGAACCTGCATGTCTGTGTCCAGTTCCTGCTAAGGCTTCTGTTCTCAATTTCTCAGTACAGAGCTGCTTAGTGAGTCCACCCAACATCCTGCTTCTGAAGAAGAGACTGTTGTATATGGAACAGAAAGAAAGTCATGGCCAGGAGTTACACAGTATTGAGAGATTCTTCTCTTCTTTGTGTGTTTCTCCAGACACTTTTGTAGTGCTCTTAGCAGGTACCCCAAAGAACCAGACTGGTCTGTAGTCTGTAGCTGCAGAGTGAGTAATCTGAAACCATGTAATTTATTTAACGCCACTTCACTACTTAACTTGCAGAATCTCTGTGAGAAATATTCCAGGTGCCTTGACCTTATTTTTTTCAGATTTGTTTTGAACAGCATGTCTGGAACATGTGTTTCATGTGTTATATTTCCTCTGTGGATTCATCTTTGACATTCAATGTGTGAACTTTTCTTATAATTAGTTCTGATCAGTAGAGCCAGTTCAAGTACCACTGCAGATAGTTTAACTCGGATTTCTTGTTGGCAGTCACAAAACACTCGCAGGATGCAGTGCTGTAGCTGTGCAGGAGTGGAATTCTGCCCCTAACTTGCTTTGTACTGAAGTCAGAGGATATTCAGGCACACCTTGGATGCCCGCAGCAGGTTTGCAAAGCCAGTGGTCAAGTATCTAGTAAATGTATTTACTCAGATCTCTCAGGTTTTTTAGTTAGATAAATCTGTCTCTCAGCTGGATGAGGTTTTATTCCATGATTTCATAAGTACTTGCTTTACAAACATCTGTAAATTTAAAACAGACTTACTTTCAATACCTTTACCAGTTGGGTTTGATTGCTTCAAGTGCCACCTGAGGAGAAAAACAAAAGGAGCATTTGAGTGGTTAGAGCAGACTCATTGAATACTGAAATATTCTTTTTTTGCCTTTGCTTGCTTGGGGTTTTGAGTAGATTTAAGGAAGGGATGTGTTAATTAGTCACGGGAAAAAATCCAAAGTAGCAAGAGCCTAAAACCCAGACTGCTCCGGAAACGGTGTGAGATTTTTTCTTTACCTTTGATTGTATATCTTGCCTGCACTATTTTTGCCAACAATTGCAGAAGTCTTGCCTTTCAGGAAGGAGATGAGGCCACTGGAGAAATGTTGACTGTTTTATTCATGATTATCTCAGTATCATTAAATAGTTCACTGTGCTGTCCCTGCTTGTATTATCTGCTGCCTTTTGTGTCAGTGCGAGAGCAGAGCGAGCCGCTGGAGCAGAGAACACGAGCTGCGCTTTGGGCCCGCCTTTTGCCAGGGAACCTGTTGCCCATGGGCTGGGAGGCTGTTCCCTGGCCCCCAGCTCCCGGCCTGCCCGGCACACCCTGTGTGTACATTCTGCACATTCCAGCCGGGAATTTGCTTACATAACCCCGGCTGCCCTGCCTTCCTCTCCCCGCGCAGGTGAAGTGCCGGCTGCCCTGGGCTCCGGCTCCCCGGTGCTGACAGCCGCGGCCGCTGCGCTGCGGGCTCGGCCTCCGCTTGCTGCGCCAAGCACAGTGCCAGGCTCGCGGAATTTCTTTCAGGGCACAGTTAAGGCGGTTGTGTGGCTGCTGCAGGAGCCCCAGTGGCTCTGTGTGTTACTGTACATTCCTGAACTGAACTCCTCAGAGCTGCCCACCCAGGAGACTGGAGCAGTGTGGGTGCTGGAGGCTGAGCCCAGCACACGAGGCTGTTTGCATTGAAATGCCTCACGCCTAGCAAACCTGGGCACTGTCCTGAGCCGCCTCTTCCCTTCCCACAGAGAAGGGAATGCTAACTCAGCTTGTTAAAAAAACCCCAAAAAACCAAAAAGCAACCGCCCAAACGAACAGCCCCCCAAACCTGTGAGATCCTTGCATGCAGATGTGCTTTAGGTACCAAGAATATCTACACACACCTGAAATATTTATCGAGGACGTGGGTTCAGGTTTCAGCTTCTTGCCAGGTGCTTCTTGCCAGGATTCCACAAAAGCAAGCATTTTTCTGCTTGGATTGCTCTACCCATGCTGTCAATATTCTGTTGGGAATAATTGGTAACAAATAATTCTAATGATAGTGTTGTCGATGGCAATACCCTTAATAAATAAAAAGTTCCTGCTCAATGGCAGTTTGCACATGCAAAGAGAGCAATAGTCTCAGAAGACTCTGTTCTATAAACAAGTTTATTGTGTTTTTTGGTTTAGGATTTTTAGCTTTTAAAATTTGGTTTCCAAAGATTTTAAGTGTCCCCTTTTAACCATCATTGGATTCATCTGTGAAAATTTCTGCTGGAAAGAGCAGAGGACGGTTTTCATTTCCAGAGCTGCAGAGCATTTCTGGCTTCCACTGCAATTGTGGGCTTGCAGGAACTTTAGGAATGAATTGTTAGTTGTTGTTATTAATTTATTTGGGAAACACAAACACTGTGACTCATTAACTCATGTCTTGAAAAATGCTGTACTCTTTCTTCACAGTCAGCAAACTGCTGGGAAGCTCTCCCTTCTGACACTGACATGAAGTAGAATCTGAGCAACAGAATTATAATGTGGACTTACTTCAGTAACTTAAAAAGCCCTGGAAAACTGATGATGATATACAACACAGACAAAAACCCCAGGAGTTCAAAATCATGTGCTGTGTATCTTTAATGAAACCACCAGAAAATGTCTGAATGACATAGGACATATATAAATATGATGTCACCAGCTTGAGAGCATGTCTTCCTGAGGTCGGTGCATTGGTTCCTGATCTGGGTTTTTCATTTGATGTCATCTATTTGATCATTATATCCTGTTTCTTTTTAAATTCTTGGCTAATTTACTTTCTTTTGCTGTAATTTCCATTTCCAAATTCTCTGATAAGTGTCAGCCAGTGCCTTTTCAGACGTTTCCTCTGTATATAACCCAGAGAGCTGCTTAATCATAAATCATATGTGCAGCAATATGGTTTTATTATTATTCATGTCTTTCTAAAAGCTGAAGCCAGATCTTAATTTGAGAGCAGAATAGCTGAGGCTTTGAAAAAAACAGAAAGAATAGGAAGGCAGTCACTGTGCACCCAAAAAATTTCTTAGCAGCCTTTCATAATACAGAGCTCTGTAAGGGACTTTTCACTCTTAGATCCTGTCACCTGTGTGTCTCTGCATCTGCCCTTTTGCTCCTGTGCCAGTCCTTGCTCAGGCAGGTTCTGTACCAGGATTGAAGGGATGTGTTTCTGAAAGCTGGGCTTCAGAAGGAGTCTCCTTTCTGCCTCTTCTTTGCTCTGCTCCATTTTGGAAAGGTCAGAATCCCTCTGGGAGGGACCTCTATGCCACTGAGGGCCAGTTCACGGTGTCATCTTTGAGAGTGGCAGAAGTCCTGGGACCTCTCAGTGCTGTAAGTAACACACTTCACATCTATGTTCTTAGCGAGAAATATAAATAGAAATCAAAACCAGTTGGGCAAATGTGTTCTGTAAATAAGCTGCAAAGAAAAGCCTCCTGCCTACACTGAAACTCTGTCTGTACTTCCATCGATACATTCTGTTTGCTGGTCGTAAATCAAAATCACTGTGTCTGAAGATACTTGCAAACAGATCATCTGGTGTAGAGCTATTAAGAGAGAGAGACCATGTAGCACAGGAAATATTTTATTGGCATGAAGAAAAAAAATTGAGAAATTGACTAAAAATGCATTATGTTTTGCATGTTTAACACTCTAAAAATAAACTGGGAAACTCTTTGGCTTTGTTCTTCTCCTTCCCAGACATGTGTACTCATAATATTTAATGGAGTGGAATTGCCTGAAAGAACTGGACCATTAATACACCTTTCTGTGGCTCCTTGGTACATATGTGAACAATTTGAATAAAAAAATGTTGATTTGTAGTGATTCTTAGACATCTTGTGGTAGATCATCTGTACTGGACAGATGGATTTGGTCACTGTAAGCCAAATAAATAAATTAGCGCTATCTTTGAAATGTATAGCCACAACTGGCATCTCTGGTTACTGTACTCCCCTCCCTCAGCTCAGATGCCTTCCCCTACACTGCTGAACTGGCCTAACTTTATATTCTGCTTGGCCTTGAGTCAGAACAGAGGACCACCTGCAGGAGAGAGATGTGAAATGTTATGCGTGCCTTTGCAATGGGATAAAGCACCAGAGTACCAAGTCTGCAAATATTTTACTGAGCAGGTCATGTATTAAGTAAAGCAATGAAAGGTAAAATGATAAATGATGAGGTCATAGTTTTAAAAGTGGTGTCCAGGTGCTGGAAAGCCAAAGGGCTGAGATGGAGAAAAAAGGGACTTCCTTTTAACTTGCCTGACTTGGTGTGTTGCCTTCATGGCATGGGAAGAAGTCGGACTGTCTCGGGGAGGGGTTTGGCCTGTTTGTGTAGAGATCTGCCTATAAAGCAGAAACCTTGTAAAGGAAGGCTATAAATCTGCTTTTGACTGTCTTGATTCATCTTTTCAATGCCTCATAGGCTGCAAAAATGCATTTTGTATAATGTTAGATTTTTACCTAGTCTAATGTAACTACTTGTGAGACGCTTTAATTAATTCTGCCTGACAGGGCCAGTCATGAAGACTGAATTTATACATTTTTCCTTTCCTCCTTTGCCCCATTTTTAACTCAAAGCTGTGTGTTAGCTGGTACCTGCAATCTCCAAATCAACCAACTTTCCAACCCATTGCAAACAACTTCACATGAAAACTTTGTCCTGTTCTGTGTTTTGGAGTTAGTTTTCTGCCAAATTACTTGTTTGCAGAAGAATCTAATAACTGCAGGAAATGGGGTAAAAGGTGTTGGATTGAAGCAGGGCATTTCATGCAACTTCTCTGTCACTTCTATTATGAAGTGGTGTTAGAGTATCCCGGAGGGAGATGCTGTTTGATTTGAGACTGCCTCTCTTAGTTGGGACAGGTTCCTTTCCTTCAGTGTGTGATCTGGGTGCCTGGGTGTGAAAATACACGTGTAGACTGATGTGGGTAGCACAAAGGTATGGGGTGGAGAGCCCATCAGTCATTTTTCAAAGGAATCATGCTTTGTCAACTATGCAGCAAGCTGCTTTATTCTCCTCCTTCTGCCTGGGGCAGTGGAGCATCAGTCAAGTATTTTCAGAGTGAAAGTCAGTTGTTTTCTGGTGGTCTGGAGAGCTTAGTGTGCTTCCTAAGGGTCACTTCAAGCCAGGACTGAGGTGAAGGGAAAAGTGAGAGGGTGTGAGCAGGGGAAGGGCAGGTAGGGGAACAAAGCTGATCTTCTGTGGCAGCAAGCTGGGAGCAGGTAGAAAAGATGGTCCTGTAAACTGGCACGATTAAAAGAGAGTTTCAAGAAAAGAATTGAGCATTGAATGATATGCATATGTAATTTTTGCCTTTAGGCTCCCTACTTAAAAAATTAGTTGCACTGATGTTCAAGGACTGTAGTTTTCTTATTTCTCAGGGACTTTGTTTCTGAGGGACAGAATTCATGTCCTCCTTACCTGTCACTGCCCTAAGGCAGTGTCAGTAATGTCATTGCCTCCTTTCCTGAGTGGAAAGCTCATCACAGATGCAGAGGCAGGAGTGGTGGCCCACTGCCATCATCCTGGCAGTCTGGAAGGTGCTAGCTTCCTGCAAAAAGGTTTTCTGGGGTATCCGTGGCCAGGGCACAGCAGGGGTGAAGAGACAAGAGAGTTGTGTCCAGCCTGGCTGGACACTTGCTCAGTGCCAAGTCCTGAACTCTGTCTTGAACCTTCTTTCTGTTTGGAGAGAGGAGAAAGTAGGAAAATGCACACCTTACCTAAATGTAGTGGAGAATTAATCCTCAGGCAGGAGAATCACGCAGTTACCCCATGAGAATTTATTTCTCTTTCTGTGTTTGTATGCGTGTAATAACACTTGGAAAGCACACAAACACTCACGGTTCAGCTCTGAGTGAGGCAGTGCTGAAGCACAAAGTAGGCAAATTTGAAATTGTTTGGAGACTTTTCAGAGCTTCTCATTATCTCATTTGTGCATTTAATGATTCTTGCGGGTGCAGTTTTTGAGGTTTGGATGCCGCTGGCAGCAGTTGGAGGGAAAAGTCCTACCTGCAGCAGGGCACAGTGACAGCGTTGATAACCTGGGGCTTTCTGTGTGGCCAGAACAGGCAGTCCTGTGTGGGTTGGGTGATCTTCTCTTTTATCTTGGGGAGGCAGGAGTTTGGAAAGAGTTCTGGTACATTAAGAGTGGAAACATCCCTGAAAAACAGGGGGCTTATGATTTTGAGTCATCTGTGAGCTTTTGAAAATGATGTTGTCTCTGAAGTCCTCAGCAGAAGCTCTCAGCTAATAAAAGTGCTCAAAGCAGAAAATACTCCTCACACAGCAGGGTGGAGCCCAGGTGGGTGTGCAGCCAGGGGGGCTTTGCTCAGACAGGCTGAGGTGGTGCTCAGGACAGGCTGAGAAGCTGACAGGGTTAGCTCTCTTGTAATGATTTGTCTGAAAGGCCATGAAATCAGTACAGGATTCTCATGCATGTGTCATAAACCCAGTCCTAGCTGAAAACAGAGAGAGGCTGAACAACAGGGTTTGGAGGTTTTTACCTGTAATTGCTCTTATCACAATAACATATGAAAGTATGAAACTGAGGGTTGCTTATAACTCCTGTCCAAGGCACTGCTTCCTTCTGAGTGAAGCAACAGGATGCAGTAAGGTGAAGAAATGAAATCACAATAATTGAGTAAAAGTTTTGATGAATTAAAAAATTAAATGAAAACCTTATGTAAAAAATCTACAGATAAATCAATTCTTTTTTCCCCTGTCTTTCTTTTTCTCTCTTTCTGTCTTTCTTGGAATCCACCCTGAACCAGATGTTGGGAGTCTGTAGTTTAGTGTTTTTGGATCCCTGCCCAGACTTTTACCTATCTTTTCAGCTATTTACATGGGTTTTATTTCTCCAGCTGTGCTTTCACTGATACTGTACAGTCACAGACCTCCTCAGTCACTAATAGAGGCAGTTACTGGGTTTTCATTGAGATGAACAATGATACCAAACATCAAGTGGAAATAATTTTGTCCTTACTTAAACAGTAAGGGGATCAGGAGTAAGGAAGGGTGTGAAGAAATCTGCTGTGGACAATGACAACACAGGAGGAGGGAAGGGAGTGGCACAGGAATTTTCCTTCCAATGCCATCGCAGAGAAGGAGCAGACAGCTGCTGCTGCTGTGTATGGGAAAAGGTGCAGGGGAATGTCTTTTGTTTAAAACAGACTCAACTTCCATTGTGTCATTTGGCTTTAAGTGATTTTTAAAGTTTTGATGGTCCCTAAGTTTTAATTTCCATTAAAATTATTTTCTCCTTTTTATACTTAGCCATTATTAAGGATTTTTTTAGTTGGATTATTGATCCATAAAGATTCAGTATAGAGGAAATTAAAGATTGTTGGCATAACTGCTCTGGTCATAGAGAACTGCTGTCATTTGTCTCTTGTGTTACAGTGGGACTATTTTTGAACAGAAAAGTCATGAGCCTACACATCCCTCCTCTGAAAGACCACTAAATCTAGTTCATGGCATTGCTCAGGCGGTTGCATTAAAACTTTTCTTTTGTGTTGGCATAACATTTTGCACGTTTCTGAATTAAAGCCTTCCAACTTGTCTCAGCTGTGAGGTTCAGACTGGAGAGAGGAGAAAGTTTCCCAGCAGAGGTCTGGTGAGGGCTCTCCTGAGTGAGGCTCTATGGTTTTTAAAGGTGTCGTGTGGCAGCCTGCCTAAGAGACTGATGTTCTCGTTTGGTCCTGACTCTGGACTGGAGCCAGTGCCCTAGAGATTAAATATTCCACAGCCTGTTACCAATCCCCTGAGCAATCTCCTCTCTCCAGGTGCTGGTCTTTTACACAGACTTCTTAAAAGCAATTTCATTGGCAGGAAGAATCGGCTAGTTCAGTTCAACTGGAATGTTTTAATGAAGTCTCTCATACCAGTCAGGCTGAGGATCATCTAATGAAGGAAAGGCAAGGGAAAATGGGGATATTCTGGAAGGCTGGTTTGCAGTGCTGTACTTAGGAAGAGATGTCAGAAGTGAGTGACTGATGCCTTTTGGTGCTACCTAAAAACGGAGGCCAGACAAAATTAAGAGAATAAAAAGCAGTTCTATTTATTGAAGGGGCTTCAGGTACATTCAAGACAGATGAAGCCCCCCCTCATGGACTACAGCCAGAATGGACCACAGTTCATGGGTTTTCACACTTTTTTTTTTTTTTTTTGGTCCGTTTGCATATTGGGGGTTAATCTTCCAATTACGGCTTCAGGTAATGAAGTCTTTTACCCCCAGTTTGCTCCCCCCAAACTCACTTTGTTTCCATCTCCCAGGGTCTGTGACAGTGAGGTGTCCTTGATTCCCAGGCCTAGAGAGGAATTGCTGTGTCTGACCAAAATGTGAAGACAGTAGCTAGCACTTACATGGAGTTTAGAGTTCTACACTAAAGAACTGCAGGATTACAAATATATGAAAAATATAAAATCTAAAATCCTGAGGCATCATAAGAATGGCTGTGATAGCCCAGTGCCTGAGCTAGCTCAGGACAACCACGCTGTGCTGAGTTTGCTGTGGGAAATGCAGAACTCATTATTCCCCAAACAGCTTTAGCAGTGACTATTTGAATGAAACCCCCCCTAAAACAAAGCTTGTCAGGATGGTTATAAAATGGGGGCCTGAGCTGTTGTGACCCAGCACAGCTGACAGTGATGGCTCCGTTCTTTAAGGGAATTATATCCCACAATCACTGTGCTTGTTCCTTGCTGGTGGCTACTCTACAAGTATCCAAAATTTATATAAATCTGGGTACTTATGAATGTTAATGGAGTATTAGCAGCTTCCTTTAGGACAGTATTTCTGAAGGCAAGTTAAAATGAGACAGATTTAAAGTTACTAACTTTAGCGTCCAGAGGCAGAAGGAGGTGCCCAATGAATCAAGACTGAATTTTGTAACCCTGACTCTCTCCTCGGTGTTCTTAATTCAGTTACATGTTTTATATTGAGAGCTACATTTTGGCCCCACAGTTTCTTTTCTTCCACACCACTTTCTACCAAAGACAAGGTCTACTACCCCAACATGGCCATTTCAATTAATACTTTTTTAGCATGTGGATTTTGATCCCTTTGATTCCTAAACAGGTTATTGGGAATTTTAAAGTTTTTTTAAAAGATTGAAAAAGTGTGTTAGAGGTACGAGGAGATCAGTTTGTGCAAAAGTGTATGACCACATGAGCCAAAAGAGACCTTTGAAAGAGCACTCTTTATTTGTTTAATTTATGCAATTTCTTAATGCTCTGTTGCATTTTAAGGGTCTCTCGAGGCTGTCCAGTTTGTGCCTTGCAGAGATGCTTCGTTGCAAACATGACTCCTGTTAAAACCCAAGGCTCTGGTTCTGTACTTACATCGTGATTGTGATTTGATCCTTATTTCTACAACTCACATTTCACCATTTTCTTCCCTTCAATTTTTTTCCCATCCCAGCAGCCATCTGGTACTTTCTTCTGTCAGCCAAGTTTCTGTTCCTTACCTGGAGCCTTTCAAACAGCCACTCTCAAAGAGAGTGGATTAACAGTTGTCACTGGAAAATGAGTTTACTTCCAGCTGGAAAAGCTGTGCAATATAACTATTCATTCATTGATATGTTATGCACTTCTGCTTGGACACTCTTAATTCTATTTGAAGGCAAATACCTGGGAACAGTTTTCTTTAAAAATCTGTGAGAAGACCGTTAGTACCTTTAAATTGACTTGGCTGATTTGACTTGCTCCTATTATGCATAGGGTCTCAATATAACAAATATGTTCTTTGGCAGGCAGGTATTTGGGATTAGCCAGAGATGAGTTTTGAGACTTTAATCTGTGTCAGATTTAGTCCAAATGGAAGAGATTCGTGAGCATTGTACTATGATTATCTTTAATTTTGCCTCCATTTTTTAGTAAAACCTGAAGTTTGTATTTGTCCTGCATAATCTTTGTTCCTTTTATAATAAAAGTAGAAGTGCATGGGTCACTTGAGAGGCAACTTATTCTCTTTTCTCTGGTTTATTTTAAGCATCCAAAAATAAAATTTGCTCGTGAACTATTAATTATTTCAAGAACAAAAATATCTAGGCTAGTAGTAAAAGTGTCATGGAATTACTGTAAGGTTGCTTGAGTTTTGGCTGTAAATCTTATTCACCTTGTCTAGATCTCATTCTTTAATTCACTGGGGTATAAAATACCATTTACATTAGTTCTTAGTTCACTTAATCATAATTAAATTACTTCAGAGGCCAATAATTCTTAGAGACTCTTTCTTTGATGTGACTCAAATAACAAACTGTGTTTGTAATGTGAAGGTGTTCTACTTCACTTTTACATTTGTCCCAGCCTTATCCAGCATATAATGCTCTGTTTAGGTGCAGACATATGCTCTTGTTACATGCACCATATGGGTCACAGATGTGGCTGACATGGCTACATGACATCTTTTTTAATTTCATTGCACTATACCAAGGCTGTGCACAGACCTTTTCATGATGGTTTGAAGGGATTTCTGCTCAAGATTTTAATTTTTTTTTTTTTTACCAGAATGATGAATGGGGGGGAGGGAGCCCACTTTTTCTGCTATCAGGTTATATTGTGGCAATAAAAACCTTCAGAAAGGTAATATTTTTGGGCTGCTGAATTCATTGTCACCTTAAGCATGGCTTCACTGCAAAGTACTTGTAGTTCATTTTTCTAATACTTAAGCTTTGCCTTGCTTAAGAGGAAAACTCTTCAGATGACAAAGAATGATTTTTTGGAAGAAAAAGTGCATGGATTCACCATAAACTTAAAAAGTTTGAAATCCAGGTTTCAGTTTTGCAACTGCATTGCAACTTAAGAAATAGTTTTATGGTAAAGGGTATATTCGGAAGCAAGGGTTTGCTGCAGTGAATGGAACATTTGGATATTACCTTAGTCAGAATATCTGTCTAAGTAACTAATTAATTAACTAACTTACTAATGAACTAACTAATTACAGGCTTAGTGAACTCCCAGCTTGGTTGTGAGAGGTTGGAGGAACAGAAGTTATCTGAACAATAGTGCTGGTTAGGAAGTGAGCTAATAAAATTCCAGAGCAATACTTGTTAAAGGCTCTCATCATTTATTAATGATTTTTTTATTGTTGCCTCCAGAGGAAGCTGGGTTAGTTCTGAGAAGAAACATATAATTTATCATATCAAATTTCAACAGGAGATTATTTGTGTTCTCCCAGCAGCAGCAAACACAGCCACGGAGGAAGAGTGCCCATGTTAGGTTAGAGGTGAGGATGGGTAATTACTTGACTTGGCTGATAATCAACCATGGACAGGCAATGAGCACAAAAAGGGATAATTGGATTAGGCAGTTGATCCAACACTACCCCTGTTCATCCAGTGAAACCCATTCTTGGCCAGACTGAAAACTGTCTGTTTCATCCACCTAAACTCCTTTTTGTCAGTACATCATGTAGCCTAGTGTGAGGATGAGGGGACTGAAGGGCACAAAGCCCCAAAGGACAGGGCTGAAGCATTCCTGAGTGGGGGAAAACCTGTCACACCTAGAAACATTCTTTGCTGCAATTTGAGGTTCTGATAAGTGGCCAGCTTCGTGCTTCTTGGGGTAGAAAAAAATCATAATTAAGCCAGAAGTTACTTCATTAAAATATTTTATACATGTAAAAAATTCTTTTCTTCTTTTCCAATGCATGAAAAAATCCATGAGATGTGCAAGTATGGCATTTGTTTTTAACAAAGTGACCACACGTGAAACCAAACACTGAAGGGACAGGGAGTGATGTGGAGCTGCTTCAACTGCTCTGACAACCCAAAAAGCAAATTTGGTGTGAGTGTGGTGGAGCTCAGGAGATCTCTGCTGTCTCAGTGCACAGCGAGTTCAGGGCATGTGGTGGCTTCCTGTCATTAATGTTATCTAGGAGATCAGGGCAATTCTTTTTATGACATTTGGAAAGTTTTCATCTCAACTTTGACCTTTTATTTGAATGTATGTTCATTTCAGTTTGAAAAGCAGAAGTAGATTGCAATTCAAAGGAATTAATTTGTTCAAAATATTTTGGAAAAGACATTGGGACAGTTTCAAAAGGTTTTGGCTTTGTTTTAATGGGAAATTTGCCCAAATTAATTTGCTTCCACGGTTTCTGTTTTGCTGAAACAGCAGAGAGTCTTCTTGTCCCTCCCCACCCAAATGCTCTCTTCTTGATAAACCTCCTTCTGAATCTCATTGATATTGCCAGAAATTAGATATAAATGATATTCATGTGAAAAAAGAAAATTCAGAAATGGGTTTGAATTGACATTCATCACTGTTGGCAAAGATAATTAGACTAATTATACCAAATTTGCCTATATTTTGCAATCCACAGAGGCTGGGTGCTGCAAGTGGGACCATCTCTGGCCTGGATCTCTTGATGACAGTTTTTGCATAGATACATTAATATATTCAAGGCCCTCCTTGGTTCTTTACAATTTGGTTCTTTATTCTTGGCCCTCTTGGCTCTTAAGAAACCGTTTCAGCTCACAGCCCTGCACCTTTTCCCAAGGTTATCTTGTAAAAGATTATGCAAAGGGAAGTAGTCCTGTTTCTGCAGAATAATTTTTGAAAGTCACAGCCTTCTTCCTCCTTCTGAAGCCTTGGGAGAACCTTAGGTTTTGTATTCCCTACAGGCATTAAGAGGTCCATTTCAAAGCAGTGGATGTGGGAGGTGTACACACAAATCTTTCCAACAAATAACTCGGTTTCTTTTTTGACTTGACCCTTTTAAGCACAACATTGAAAAGTTTTCAGTCACTCTCTAGAACAGAAAATTTATGGGCAAGCAAGGTTTGAGCTTTGATTAATTTGATCTGTGTGACTGGAAGCACATGGTAATTAATTGTTTTCCTGGCCATTTAGATTCCATGGGGCAACTTCTACCAAAGCTGACCATGGCAAGGTCCAGTTTACTGGAGCCTACTGATTTCTGTAGGGGAAGGGATGCCTATAGCCCTGCTGTTGGACAAGGAACTCATTTCCCAGCCCTGTTGCTGGCCCATAACATCCTGACACCCCATGCTGGTAAACTGGCACTTCATCCTGTCAGCTGCTTCTACATCAGCTTTTCACAGCAATCTGGAATGCACTTTTATGGGAGATTGCTTTTCTATGTCCTCTTAAGGTTCAGACAGCTGAAATTCAGCTTAAAACTATTGGTATCCTGTGAAGAGCTGCTCCCAGCACAAACAAAGGTCAGCTGAGAAGAGAAACTGGTGGCTGCAGAGGAGAGATGAGGGAGGGTATTCCTTAGAGCAGGGGCTGTGAGAGATGTACAGACAGGCTAGGATGGTGGTGGCTGGGAGCTGAGACTGTAGTACAGCCATTAAAAGTCATGCTGAGCATTGAAAGGGAAGACTGAAAAAATGAACCCCAGGTCCATTCCCAGTTTTTCATGTCACAGGAGTCCTTGATGTGAACAACCCGAATTCCCCTGGCACATTTACCTGCTGGACCTGCCTGAACTCAAGTGGGCTGACCCTCTTTTCCTCTGCAGAGACCATGAAGTGCATGGCAGATTTCTTGTTGCTTTGTGATGTTGTCATTCAAACCCAGACCTTTGGCAAGTCCTGTAGAGAGGAATTCTCTGAACTTGGCTTTAGCAAGGCAGGGATCAAACTTGCTCTGAAGGTGTTTCATGGATTCAGGACAGGAGCTGCTCAAAGGCAGCTGAGACCTAATGGGACCATTTCCTGAAGTGCTCTCACACTATCTGTGCCCTGAGAGGTTCTGAAAGAGGAACTGGCTTTGAGCCAGAAGCAGTCTAAGGAAATAAAAAAGCAACTGGATGAATTAGATGGAATAAGTAATATAATTATATAACTGGATACAGTCAGAGGTAATTCTAGCAAGTCAGTTTTTGACTGTGCTCCCAGACATTAAATCTCCAATACCACAGCATAATTCTGTAGTCTAAATACCAGTATGAACCCAGAATAAATCAGTGGAAAAAACTTTCTATTACCTCTTAAAGAATGAGGTCTGGGGGTTGTCATTTTTATACAGTGAAAAAAAATCGCACTTAGCCTTGGATGTAGCTGTAGATGAGGCATTTCTTTAATAGTGTGTTGCTACTGATCTATGGCCTCAGAAGGTATCCTCCATCTGGATGATTCATTCAGCTGAATTACTTATCCAATCCTGGGATCTCTAGTAGAAAAGCAAGCAATTAACCTTTCCTAATAAGAGCCAGAAGTAGGCCTTAAGGAAGTTAAAATGAAGGAGGAAGCTGGTGTTTAGTTTCCAGAGCAAGTTTTAACACCAGCAGATGGTGCTAAAATGTCCATTAAAAGGGGAAAAAAACCCAACAACCCAAACATCTCAAATTTCCTTAAAATCATAAACTGTCAGGGAAAGATAAATTGAGATACTTTAGCTAATTGCTGTGGAAAGTTGAATCTAGGGTGATGTTAGTCATCATTTACTTAGACTAGCTTAACACACATGAAGATGTGTGTAGCCCTTATTTTCTAGTTTGCTTTCAAGATGGATCAATTTTCCTTGAGTGAGGTCTTTACCTTGAATAAGGGAACTCAAGTATTTCAGGAATTTTCATTCATATTCAAAGCAGGGATTGAAAGCTTTGTTGTATAAGTTTGCTGATTAATTATAGGAATGATTTATGGTTTTTAGACTCATTTTCACTCTGAACAACTACTTGAAACAACTGGCAGTTGTTTCTCAAACGATATTACTGTATAATTTTGTTAGTCACTAAAGAAAAGCTATGTGGGTTTTTTATATACAGAAATCCCTAAAATCACACAAAGAATAATCTTAAAAATACATTGTAAAGGAGTTATGTATGGTTAAATTAAGGAAATTGGCATAGGAGTGAAGAAATATTCTGTTCTAATTCAACACTGGTCCAAAGCTGGTAACTACTGAAGGCTGCTGGCCACTAAGTGTGTTAGGAGGGTTTAGTGGGGCAGCCTGCAGCCACCCCAGGCAGTCTGCAACCAGAACAAGAAATTAAAACCGTCTTGACGGCCTCTGCAAAGGGGGAACACTATGAAAATAGCTCTTTTCCTCTTAGATCTAAGTGTAATATGGATTTGCACACGTGGTAGCAAAGACAAACATGGGGGTTGAGGGGGTAGATCATGGAGAGGAGGTGGTCTCAGAACTCCCCAGCAGTTTAGGGAGTGCCCACTTTTCCTTGGTTCACTGCTTGGATCTCAGCCCCTCAGGTATGGGATGTGTGGACAAATGGAAATGCAGGGATTAATAATGGGGGCATTTAGGGTCAGTGTCAGGCACATTTCTTTAGGCAGCATAGAGAAACTATGCTGGAATTTCTGAGCAGTAATGCTGCAGTAGAGGCCCAAAGCAACTGGCAGGCATTCCAAATGCCATATTCCAGTTTAAAATGTACTGCCCTGGGAGATTTGGAAGTTAAGGACTCTGCAACAAACTTGGTTTATATTTAAAAGTCCTTTGCTTCATAACCAGTGACTGTTCTAAGTCTCATCAGAGGATGAAGAAACATGTAAGTACTGGCAGTCTAGAAATCCTGCAAAGCCAATCCTACAAAACTACACCATCCTTTCTAAGGATCTAAAAGTTATTCCTGCAAGATAAGTAATACAAAATTATTTCTAGCAGAATAATTTTGCCTAAAGTATCCATGAGTGGTGAGCTACATCCTGGTGTCTCTCACATGCATTTGTGACAGTTGTGCCTGCATAAGGGCTGAGAAACACCTCCTAAATGTTCATTAATTGTGTGGCCAGTTGGGACTGCACATCTGCACCTCCCTGCTGCTTCCTTCAAGAAAACTCCTCTGCAAGAATCATCCAGGTGACCGAGTGATGCAAGGCATAGGTGTACACAGTGATGAATTATAATATCCTATTTAATTATTTTTGGCAGGGATGGTGTATAATTATTTACTGACCTGTGGAAATGGTCACTGAATGCCTGTGAAATTCAGATTCTAAGCAGCACTGTCATTTTGATAATTAGAGGCTCTGCTCTACGAGAATATGTGCTCATTAAGTTGTAATTTGCTTACAAAAATAAATTAAAGACAGAGGTTATTTAGGAAGGAAGGCTTAAGACCAAGATTATATTCAAAGGAAATTAAAGACAGGAAGCCCCAGGGTATTCCAGCCCTGCCATGCAGCTCCTATTAACAAAAATGAAGTCTTACAAGCAGCGCAAATCGTGGTGTCTGCCATAAGGCTGCCCAGCACTTTCTATTATAAGGTCCTCTTTTCTATTGCTTATGGCTTTGCAAAATTTTGGCCAGAATGATTTCCATGCTATCTACCTTGGGCAAATATTTTTGAGAGTTTACACTCAGAGTCCTCCACCATTTCTCCAACCGGACTTAGGAAAAAAAGAAAAAAAAAGAAGAAAAAAAAAAAGAGAGAGATATTGTTTACCCATGTTACAGGGCTGTGTGAAGGTAATTATGGCCATGTATATGTATATGTAAGAAACCCAAGAAATTTTGAGAAATATTGGTGCTTCCATGGTCTGCAGTGAGGTGGTCAGGACTTTATTTTTGAATCTGGAAACTGACAATTTTAACATGATCAAATGAGAATAATTTGAATTTTTCAACTGCATTTTTGGGAGGTTCCACCAGAATGCTCTGATATGGAATCAGCTCACATGCAGCCCCTTTAGCAGACAAACTGAGCATGGGCTGGAGAGGCCTTGGCAAGCATTTGCATCCCCCTGGTTGCACTGTAGCTGTAATAAGTCTGGTCAGAACAGAGAAAAGTAGGAATGGCTGGTGCTCCTAAGCTCCCTGTGCTCCTCCTGGCCTGTGCTAAGGCACTGGAGAAGAGGAGGGCTCTGCCTTGCTAAGGTACAAAAGTTGGAGGGCAGTGGATGAGGGGAAGAGTGGCAGGGCAAGAGCAGAGTGGTGCTCTCCTGGAAAAGAAACAAAAGGAAGGTGAGGATATAAAAACCTGGGTAAAAATAGTAGTGGGAAATTGGAAAGGATGCTCTAGAGACAGTGCAGAGAAACAGGGACAGAAGTGCTTTATAATCATTACACTCTGCACTTGAAACCCAGAGAGGTTTGTTTCTCCATCTCTTTGTAGTGGCAAAGGAGGCAGAGTGTGCTGTGTATCCTGGGCAGGCTGACCACCTGGAGGGGTGGAATTCTGTCTCATGACAGTTGATTTGCACTGTAAGCTTTTCAAAGGATTTATTCAAGTCCATAAATACCCCCCTTCTCTCTACAAACTATTAAAATAATCCTTACAATGTGAGGTCAAAGGTCTTATGATGGTTAATTAAGAACTTAAACATTATTTTAATATCTTGTTCATTTATGTCCATTTGCCATTGACCTACAGCTTTCACCCTGTGCCTCCCACACCATGTTCCCATTTCCCATCTCATCGCTGCCCTCTTCAGTGAACTCCTTTACTGCTCTCCTTCCCTCATACCCCGATTTTTACCATTTCTGTTTTGTTCCCTTTGTCAGACCATTTCCCTCAAATCCTAGTCCCTACATTTCCACTTTCTGTTGCATTGCCCTTTCCTTTTACTCCCATGAGCAGGCAGAACATTCTTCCCTTGCTTAAGGCTGGATCTTGGTGTCTTTTTCATCTCTTCTCTTGCCTGGCACAGGGTGGCCCTGGGAAAATCCTCCTGTCTCTTCAACAGAGCATGCAGAGCCCCTGCTCTGTCTATCACCAGCTGCCCTCATTTGTAGAGATGTTTCTGGGCTCCTCTTGACTCAGGTTTTCCCAAGGCAGAGCCCTCCCCTCTGCCCTTGCTCTCGACAGTCTCACCCTTGCAGAGTCCCTTTGATACCTTGTGAAGGCTGACCTAGAACAGAGTCTGGACAGAGTTAAAGAATAAAGCAGGGATTTATTAAAAGGCCTCAATGGATGCACATTGGGTAGTACAAGAGCCCAGCCAGAGCTACACTCTGAAAAATAGAAAAGCTAAAACCTGATGCATCACCTTCAAACTCTGCTCCTTAGATAATTTTCCTGGCTCTTCATCCTATTTCACACGTTCTGCTGCCTTGCTCTTCTCTCTTCCACTTGTTCTGTGTCTCAGCTGGTGCTGTATCATTTACAGCTGTCTTCACTTCCCAGCAGTGTGAGCTTTTCCCACGTGGGAATTCTGCTCCTGCAATCATTTCCATGCTTTCTCTTGTGATCTGAGGTGCCTAAGAAAGCTTAAAAGCTCACAGTTTATTATTTGAAACTTTTAAAATTACCTTCTATCAAAATGCTTGCTGAACAATGCTGGCATGCCAAGCTCCATGAGTATCTCCACTGATTTCTGCTGCCTTGTCTTTCCATTCATATTTCTCAGCCTTTTCTCCCCTTCATTCCTCTGTTTCCTGAAATTAACCCAGAGTATAAGGTATGACCTGCCTTTTTTTACAGGTTATGTACAGATCTTACACAATATGTCTTTTTTCCAATCCTTGACAAGCCTCAGGCCATTATGATGTACATAATTTTAAAAGTGATTTATACAATTTTGAAGGAACGCAGATAATTTAGAGATTTGCCTTGTGAAAAATGGGTCTTAAAGGAGCCAGTATCACCGCAGTAGCAAAGCCTCATTTTATGTAATTAGGACAGAGTATCTTATGTTATAAGTAAGTATTGTGAGTATTATTGTAAGTATTTCTGGAGGTTTTTTTCTTTAATCTTATGTTGTGTGTGTTGTCTTTACAACAATACTTTTTGCTATGGTAACAAGCAAAAGTATTCTTTTATTGGAATCCAGAGCATGAACATGTAATGCTGCATCGACCCTTTTACTCCTGAGACAAATTAACTTTAGGAAGATTTGTTTTGGCCAAACTTTCAAGGAGGAAACAAAGTGTAAAAATGTGCATTAATTGAAAAAATGCTTGCTTTGAAACAATACTTCCCATTATTATTGCCATTATTGTCCTTTCATTAGAGCCTTAGGTTTGAGGTCATTAGTAATTTTTCTGTAAATCACAGGGTGGGGAATGTTATTTTGTTCCTATTATTTTATTCTCATAGTTTTGCACATCAGAAAGTAAATGATTTCTTGAGTCAAATGTACAACAGCTGGTTATTCCTGTACTCCCTCCCATTCTTCCAGCTGGGAATCCACATCAGCTGTGGCTTTGTGCAGAGGCACAGAGTGGGATCAAGGCTGATTTAGCATCTCATTCAGCTGATATGAATATGTAATTATAATTAGGAGCTCCAGGGTCCATCAGCACATGTACAAGCCTGGAATTTAGTTTGTGTTTTGATGTATTATACCTCTCAACTCCCTGGTGGGTAATAAACCTGCAAGCCAAGAAAAGCCAGAGGTGAGAACTTTGTCTGGAGGTACTGCAGGGCTTCCCTGGAGGTCCTTCAAACAGTGAATCATCAGTGTTGAAGTGCTTGCAGCTGAATTCCCAGCTCAGGCTCGGCTACAGAAAGAAGAAAATTGAAGGCAAATTGAGCAATTGAATTGTCCACTCAGGGTGCCTGGTGCTTGACAGACCTCTAAAATTGGGATAACACAAAATACTGAAGGCACAGACCCTGACTGGCCCTAATTCTGCTGTATGCCAAAGACTTTTTAAGATCTTCCAGGCATCGTCATTTCTGTCCAAAGTCAATGGGACATACTGCCTAGTGGTCAAGGAAAGACAAGAGAGTCCCAGGCTCTTTTCCTGGGACTGGCTTCCAGACTGTTCCTTCCTGAGGCAGGATCTTGCATTTCATGAGGGGGTTCAGCTCTCATTTAGAACAGAAACTGTTGTGCCCCATAGTACAGGTAAGGATTTGGTTTTTTTAACACTGGAGGTTTTATAAATTCAGTGTATTCTTTACCCTTATCTGTGAACTAGTAGTTATTAGACTATTTTGTCCTTGCCACCTTTCCAATACTTCTTGCTTTTGCTACATTTTAATATAAATAATACAGAAAGAGGCTAAAACTGCTCATTTTCACTCAGACAAAACTCCATGTGTGTCAGTGGGTTCAGATCTAATTTGCAAAAGTCCTCCCCCTTCTCAATGAGGTTTGCACAGGTTTGAAATGAGTACCTTGATGCGATATCCATTCTCACCGAAATTAGGGACTAGAATTTCCTCTCTCCTATAGACCCTGCTTTGGTTTCCACAGCTCCTGCAACTCAGCCTTTCCAGGAAGGATCTGCCTTCAGCTCACTGTCAGCACTTGGTCTTCAGAGGAACCAGGAATCAGTTCTGGTTTGAGATGTGCCAGTGGCCAGAGAGCAGACTTTGGGTGAACATGCAGTTAATCATCTCACCCTAGCTGTGGGCACTAGCCAAGGTTTTCTGTTTGTTTTAGTGCCCAGGAGAAGGAGGTTACACTGATCAAATAGATTTTGCACTAATTTATGAAGTGACTGATTAGAATGTAAGCTGACCTGAGGCAGAATTCCTGGCAATCCCACTCTTCCAGCCACAATGTCAGAATGGTTGGGATGGACCTGGACAATCATTTGATGTGAACATCAGCCAGGGCTTAGGGGACAAGTGACCCCTCACAGATTCAGGGACTTTCTGCTGCAGCCCCTTTGATCTCGTGGTGATGCTGAGCGACAGCTTCCTTGAATGAGACTTACCTATCTGTGGGGAAGGAGTTATTAAAGCAATAACCTTTCATATCCACTTGAAGAAAGGAATTTCACAAATGCCAAAAAAAAAAAAGGTATGTATAAATGAATGTGTGCTAATGGGAACTGTCAGCAAGAGAATCTTGTGCAAGCAATTCCCAAACGGATGCAAGATATTGTGGATAACCAAGACTGTCCAGCTCTGGAAATAAAATAAAGCACCCAGAATGGAAAATGTATATTTAACACACTTGCAAGAAAAATCTTCAACTTCATATAAGGTAGAATGAATATTCTTCCTTCTTTTGAAATTCTTGGGTAATCTATAGAAAACTTTGAAACTCTGGAATGCTGTCCAGGTGCTGTATTAATATCTGTCAAAGCATGCAGTGCAACAACTTTAGGTGAATGCTAGATTATAGAAATCCCACTTATTTCATAGCTATAGGAAAAAAAAAAAAAGAGAGAATTTTGCTGCTCCTTTGAGATTTATACCAGTCCTTCCACTACGGTAGTCCTGGTTTCCTTCCACTTGGATATTTAGGTACAAAGCCACATCAGATGCTCATGTGAGCGCTTTAATGCACCAAAGCAGCATGAAACAGAGGCCAGTTAATATCCAGTGAAGAGGTCAGGTGGGACAGGGATTTTTGGAAAAGTATTGAAGGATGTGGGTTCTGTAGTTTCATTCTTCTGGATGCAGAAATTGAGAAGATTGTGTTGGTTTAAGTTGGAGGACATGGTGAGAGTGTCTTTAGCATGGAAAGGATTTTGTTAAGGATTGCACAAATAGGAGTTTTGATGTTAGGCTCTTAGACTTCATAGCTCTGACTATTTATGCCATTAACAAAGCAGAGATACCTTATAAATTTTAAAGAATCTTACATGTGAGTGTAAATTGCTGATTTTTTGTAGCTTTGGTGTTTACATATTTCAGTTACTAAAGAAAATGGGGCAAATTATCCCTATTTGGCAGCCCAATACAAAAGTTTCCTTACTTCTCTATTTTTTTCCTATCCTAATTTTATTTAATTAGAAGACTTTTTAAAATTGTGCTGTAATTACCTGGTCCTAGGCATTATGCAGAAGGATGTTGAGAGACATGTGATTATAAAATCCAGACTGCTGTGTGCTGACATTTATGGCTTTCTCTCACAGCACTAGCATGAATAGATATTAAATTTTGTCAAGCTAAAATGTAGCTGGGAGGTTTCTGGTAAAAAGCAATTTGCATTTTTGGACAACAAACAGAAAAAAGGGCAGATACAATTTTCCAATACCTGCTCTGGTTTTAACTTCTTCCATTAAGTCTCTCTATTGTTCAGAAATTGTTTTCTGCCTTTCCCTGGAATGCTTAAAATTGGCCTCTGACAGAAATAAAATATTAGAATAATTGGATTCTGTCCTTTTTCATTATATCATTTTATGTTTTTGTCAACATGAAATCCATTGAGGAGATGTTTCTAACATTTCCTGAAAAATGTCTTTCAGCATAAGCTTTTTCCATCTGCTTTTGGAAAATCAGAATATTTTATAATTATACAGTCATCTTGCTAGAGTTACTTGTTTTCTATTAAAACATTTTGTACTGTTCGAGTTGTCATCTAAGAAAGATTGAGGAAAAGTTAGAACTAAAATTCACCTTTCTGTCTAAAATCTGCTCATAGAGAAAGATCACTGGACAGACTTGCATTTTTGAGAATGATGTCAGAATTTCCCCTCTAGATATCAATTATTTATTAGCTTATGATGCAATTACATCATTCATCTTAAACACTGGGTAATGAAGCCTTTGCTAACTGTTCCCTAGCTGTGATTTAATGGATGAAGCCCCCACCAGTTTCTTAAAACTGTTATTCCAGCTTGGAGCTGATACACTTGAGATAAATTTGGACCATTAAGTGAGAGTTTCATAGAACCATGGAATGGTTTGTGTTGGAAGGGATCTTAAAACTCATCCAGTGCCACCCCTGCCATGGGCAGGGACACATTCCACTCTCCCAGGCTGCTCCAAGCCCTGTCCAGCCTGGCCTTGGATGCTTCAGGGATCCAGGGGCAGCCGCAGCTGCTCTGGGCACCCTGTGCCAGGGTCTCACCATCCTCCCAGGGAACAATTTCTTCCTATCCTAAAGGCTGATATGAGTAAGGGTCCAGTTAAAATAAAAGTCACCAATATGGTAATTGGAACCTGTTAAGATGTTTGAGGTTGAGATAAATTTGGGATGGGGGATTGACTCAATCTAATGTACTTTTAAATTTTTTAACTTCCAGATAGTTGGAAGTCAGGGAGGAATGAAGAAACGTATAGCAATAAAATACATTAAAAATTAGAAACGACGAGCACATAGAGCAGGGGCCGCTGTGCCCTTCCCGGGCTGTGCTGGGCACGCTCGGGGCCGGCAGAGCCCCGTGGAGCCCAGCAGGGAGCAGCGCACGGGCAGCGCCCAAATCCCCGCGGCCGCGGCTCCTCCGCGGCTCTGGCTCGGAGCGCTGCCGGCCCGCGGACAGCGGGGCACGGGCGGGTTAACAAAACACTGACTTATGTCTGGGAATGGTTCGAGCCTCAGCTGCTACCAAGACGTGAAAAACCAGCTCTGGAGAAGTGGCTGCGTCCGCGGGGAAGTCCCGCGGTGCCACGGCAGGAGTTCAGTGAATTATTAGGTTTGCAGTATGTAAATAATGCAGTATTTTAACTCGGGTTCTGTGGGTATGGCACACTGCTGGAAGAAGCCGTGACTACCCCTGGTTTCGGTGAGCGCTGCAAGGGCACAGTGTGATATGGTTCGTAAAGGCTGCGTTCAAAGGAGATTGAAGCCCTGGATTAACCTTTCCAAACCCAGAATTCCTGCAAAAACACTCCTGCTTTCTTCTCTCAGGTTTGTATATCCAGGCACTTACCAGGTGTCTTCATGCTGTGATCACTCCAGAGTAGTTTTCATGTGCCCAGAAGCCTCACTTGTGTGTGATACACGCATGTGCGGGGTTCAGTCCATTTAATTGCATTTAATTGTGTGTGAATATGCAAATCATGTGTTTGTCCAAGAAGCTGAGCAAATTCTTCTATTACACGCAGACAAGTTGTGTAATGGAAACAAAAACCTGCATATTTGATAATTACATTGGATTAGATCCCTGGTGGATGGTCCCCATGCCTAAAAAAGAGAGAGCAAAGGAAAGACATTTGAAAGTTTTGCTAGACCATAGTCTTGGATATGGAAAATATAGGAAGCCAAATAACAATGACAGACTGTCCATGTCTAAATGGTCCAGTGGGAATTTGGACACAGGGACTGAAGAATTTTTCTTATGGAAAAAAAAAAAGGAAAATGTTGGTTTATATCTGAAAGGTGATTATAAAACCAGGGATGTTGATGGGACCTTTACTGTAGATGTACTGTGGCCACATTTCCTGGAATAGGGAGGAACATGAATAATTAGGTTTAACAGCAATTAGGTTCAATATTCTGAATTAGGTGAATATTATTAGAACCAGAATTGGAGGCAAGATAATAAAGATGTTCCTTTGTGGAAGTGTTCAACAGACTATGTTTATGGGGGTGAATAAAAACAAATAAAAGCAGCAGAGATGGTAAAATTTCCTAATGCTCTTTCACCTCATCTGAATCCATACTTGTCAGGAAAGGTAAGGCTTAAAAAGGAAACCCTCTGGAAAAGTCTGAGAGCTGCTACTTTAATCTTCATCTTCTGAGAAGTTTCAAATATCAAGAGCAGAGAGAGAGGCTGAGTCTCTAATTAGTGAGGGAGGCAGGTAGGACATTAATTGATTTGCTATGCTACTTCTTTGACCTGAGCTGTGTTTGAGAACAATAGAGGAGCTGTAATGTTCCTCCACAACAGAGCAGAGCTTTTATGTGATAGCAGCTTTGATCACAAACTGGGGCTGTAAATCTGTAATTTTTATAATAGTAATTTTTGCTACATGTGGTTTTTTTTGTTTTGTTGGGGTTTTTTTTTTTTTTTTTTGTTTCTTTTTTTTTCAAACTTAGAAATGTTTGTGAGGAAGTGGGATAGTCTGGGTTTGTGTATGATCAGGTCATTATAAAGGTAAAAAAAAAAAAAGAGGAGAAAGAAGGTGCAGAAAGACAGAGGAAGGATTACTTTTTATCTGTCCTGGATTGTCATCTAGGGCCTAATCTACTGTGTAACTGTGTCTGTCATGGCTCCACAGTCCCAAATTTCACAGTGAAACTCAATCCTGTCACTGCACAGTCCTTTGAAAGTTGCCTTGGTAAAGATGCTTATTGTTATTATTACTGCAGAGTTTCATTCATGTTTTAGAAAGAAAAAGATATTTAATTTCAAGAGAAACTTAAAAATAATGCTATGAAAGCAGTGTACCTATTAGCACAATTTGGTATCAAAGCTGTTGGTTTACAAAAATGTGTAGGCTTAGACCTAATGTAATCAGTTTATTGGGAAGGAGAATGAATAACAAAAATAATGTCTCAGCTTTTATATAGTTCCAGAGCAGAACAATTACCTAAGAATTTAGTGAAAATGTACAGCACAAATTCACAAACATCAGAGATCTCAAAAAAGAAAGAGCCAAGAGCTTTTATTTGCAAATAAAAGGTCCTTAGCACTGAAGATGACTCCTGGTGATCATTTTTAACCTTTTTTTTCAGAGAAGGAGGCTTTCCCTAATGTCAGCAGCCAGTTTAAAAGGGATCAGGCAATCAGCCAGAGTTCCAGATAAAAAATTTAGATTTCTGTTTGTCAGGGTTCCCTGTGTAGCCAAAAAGGAAAGGCAGGGATGATCCATCACACTACAGAGAGATGGCTGAGATGTTTGAGATATTGTGCCCTGGTGGGATAAAATGTCCTTTGCAAGTGCTGGTCCAACATCACAATCCAATGGCAACAGAGTGATCTTGAATCTTGGATCTCAGCTAGACTGTGGATGGAAAACAACATAATTGCATGGTAAAATAATTCAAGTAAACACTGTTATCTGGACAAGTCACTTTGGAGGGGATTTCACCTGAAACAAAGCAAACCATTTTTTATTTGGTAGAAGAATGCCCAGATAGGGAAATGGTCTTGTTTATTTGTAATGGTTTAACTCAACATCTGTGTAATGAATAATATTTTAGCTGTGGGACAAGTCCATATATCAAAGCAAAGTGTTGCCTTTCCTGAAAGGAGCATTTCTTGGCTCTGGCCAGATAGCTCTGTGTCCTTAAGAGCCTCCAGACCATCTGTTTTGTATGGAGTGATGGGTTTGAACACAACATTACTTGTTTGTCTCTCTTTACCTTGAACCATGCTTGTGCTTGTCATTCTAAAAGATTATGTCAATTGCAGTTCAGGGTATTATGTACAAAATTAGGGAATTCTTTACTTGATTTTGGCACATGAAGGTCCAAGTGAAAGAATGAACTTTACATTTTCAGGAGAACACAACTGTCTATTTGTTTATAAAGTGGCATTCTCTTTCATGGCCCTTTGGGTCGTAGAACAGAAAATACTACTTGTGGGTGGGAAGAATATCCAGTCTTGCTCTGGAAAAAAACCCTTCAGCCAAAGTAAGTATTTGACTGTTTTGTAAGATAATGTCCAGCATGATGTAATACCAGGCACCTGGTGCAGACTCATCACTGTTGGTTTCAGCTTTTCATCATGACTAACAAAAATTAGGCAACATATTCCAAAATGAAAACAAAACAAAACAACAACCAAAAAAGAAAAGAACTGTAGGCCAGATGGTTTTTGAGAACTGACTAAAGTGGGAGGTGAAGTAAGCACTTGACAGGAATGCATGGGGAAAGGATTAATCATCACTTCATGTTCTATGTCCAAAACAATAGTGTCTTTGTTATCTGTGATGCCTGACTTTGAGTAAGACAACAGGCATTCCTTTTCTGGGACACTCAACTATCCCTCTGAAGGAAAAATGGGATTGGGCAGATGCAAACAGCCTGCATAAGTCACATATGCACGACACAAAATTCATTACAGTTATTTACACAATTTCATCACAAACTACCACCATAGCATGCCAAAGTTAACAGATGAGCTGTCTGAAGCACAGAATAATGCATATTTAAATAGATTAAAAGATTTTCATCTCATATTAAAGGCCACCCTGGCTATTTGTGTATGTTTATTTGCCACAGGATTCATGGAACATCCTGGGAAGATGCAGGAGATTTGTAAATTGTGTCAAGGTTGAGCTGCAGGGGCAGCAGGCAGCACCTTCAGGCAGCACCTGCTTGTTCTGAGCTTTTTACCTGTGTGCATGACATGGCCTGGGAGTGATGTGGGTGTCTGAATTCATCCCTGGGTGTGTTTCCACACCCCCAGAGTTAAACACCTGCAGAAAGTTGGATGAGAATGGTTTACAAATTGAACATTGCACTTGTCAGGATCTCATGGACTCCTTGAAGAACATCTGTTGTGTAGATCAGAGAGCAAACACTGGACATACAAGGAGATAGAGGATAGGAAATCATAACTATACCCCCATTAGCCTTTTCATTCATATAAACATAACATATGTAGATTATGCTGAATTTTGTATTTTAATGACAGTGCTAAGTATGGTCCATCAAACTATTCCAGCATTTAAAAATTTTACAATCAAATTCCAAAAGCATTGATCAAAGTTCTACTACAAAGCTAATAACTGTTTGTATATAACCTGATACAGGCCATAGATTTCTATGATAAGAATAATTTTGTTAAATAATGTTCTTTTGGGACAGTTTCTTCTAAGGACCTGGCAGCTGGTTTTTGTGCACAAAGTGAATACTTAACTCATATATGCAGGTGGCTAGAAGTGGTCCTGATACCCAAACAAACACACTCTGTTTGTCTGTGTATATGCATATATATTATAGTGTATATGCATATATATTATATATAAGTGCAACATTTGACACAAATATAAATTTCTGAATTTTTATGTCCCTGATTAATATTATCTTGTAATATTCTGTGACTATTTGATATATTAAAGCTGGTGATATTTAGACTGTAACACCATTACAAAAGCAAACTTCTTTTGATTTTTTTTTCATTACTCTCAGGGCTATCAGCCCTCATTTCACATCCTGTTTTGTGAAAAGAGAGGCCAGTTTCAACAGGTTTGGATTTCACTTTTGGGAGAGAGAAGAATTAGGAGTTCAGAGACGGCTCAGATAAGCCTGACCTTAACTGACACAGTGTATGGTTAGTTTGTGCTCAGTCAAGGAGAAAAAGGGAGAAGCAACATTGCCAAAAACTTAAAAATCAGGAAGATTTCAGTTTAGATTTTCTACAGATGTCTAAAAAGACATACAAATTTTTATAGTTAAGCATATTTTATCTCAGTGACCTCACATTGGGATACCCTGGGCAATTCCTTTTTGCTATGAGCACAATCCCTGCTGCGGGGGACACTTCATGTGTGCGTTTTGATTCTGACCCTTCCAGCTCCTCTCATTTTTGTGGCAGTCACATAGTTACACTGGATGGCTCAGCCTTGGCTTAAAAACAACTTGGGTTTCCCTGTTCCATCTTTCTGGATTAAATGGTGTTTTCAATTGCTAAGCTTTTTTTTTATTTATTTTTTTTTCCTGCCGTATTTCTTTTCTGCGGCTCAAACAGCTTTGATAGTAAGAAACTTCCAAATGTTCTGACCCTTCCAGCTCCTCTCATTTTTGTGGCAGTCACATAGTTACACTGGATGGCTCAGCCTTGGCTTAAAAACAACTTGGGTTTCCCTGTTCCATCTTTCTGGATTAAATGGTGTTTTCAATTGCTAAGCTTTTTTTTTATTTATTTTTTTTTTCCTGCTGTATTTCTTTTCTGCGGCTCAAATAGCTTTGATAGTAAGAAACTTCCAAATTATCTCCAGGTATAAGCTGCTTACAGGTGAGTTTTGCACTGGCATGTGTTGTCTTTGCTCATCCAGGCTGGTGCTGTGCCTCCAAAACTAGGATAAAGGCACAAGGAATATGACAGCTGCTAGTTTCAGAAAAACTCCCCCAAAGAAAACATTCGTTCCTGATATCTGATAATTAAAAATTCATGTCTTAGAGTTTATTTCCATTCTAATTTTCTCCTGAGGTTCAAAAATGTTTTATTTCTTAGTAACATAGTTTCTGGTGGTGTTGTCATTGATGAAATATTTGGTTCTTTGGTACCTAGCTTTACTCTTGGTCCTAATTATGTCATGGAGCATTAGGTGCTCATGGAAGGAACAAATAAACACTGCAGGCAGCAGCAGCAGCACATGCTCCAGTGCTATCCAGCCAACATTCCTCAACTCTGACCCGAGGACCACCTCTGGAGATAAGAGTCCCTTCTTATCAGTGAGTCCTTGCTTGCTCTGCCAAGACTGTCAGCAGAAAAAGGACAGTCAGAGCCAGCAGTGCAGTCGTACAGCAGGGGCTTGTTCACCAGAAACTGCTCTGTGATCACTAAAGTGATTTCACATCCACCACCACAAGATTTATATTGTAACATATTCACGTTCCCATTTCACCCAGAGCTTGAACCCTGGAGATCTGGCAAAGGGCCAGGGCTGTAACTCATTTGTTTCCTCCAGACCTGGCACTTCTGGAAGTGTTTCTATCTGAAATGGATCAGGAGTCACAGGCACGCTGGCTGTGCTCTGCAAACCAGGAGATGTTGTTACCTCTTTAAAGGTGAAACCTTAGAACTGTTGAATATTGTCTAAAAATCAAACATTTTAATCACTATCTCTACTCTCAACTACTATTGATGTAAACAGTCATGTTATGAAATTTAAATTTCATCCTGTGACTATTTGCCTAAATCAAAAATTTTAGTTTTCCTTCACAGATAGCTGATATGGCAATTGCTGATTTTCAGTTCTCCAAAATCATTGCCTCATAGTCAGAGGGGTGGCTGACAGACCAGTTGTCTTAAAAGTTTTGGTCCTTTGCAGACTTGCCTGTCTGCTGTTCAGTAGCAACATGAAAGATCAACATGGGTTTCTCAGAGTGCCAAATCATCCTGAATAACTCTGCATTCAGTTTTCCATAGTGTGCAGGAAAAGATTAGAAATTAGCTCATAATTTCTCAGTCATGACCTTCCAGTCATATAATTTTCCTAGGATGACCTTAAAACATTTAATAATTTTGTTTCGTGTATCTGTCTGAGTATAAAACTGTGCTCATGCATCATTTCACACTGCTCAGCTGAGGAGGGTCCTTGTTTTGGCAGAGCTGGGTGCTGATGTCTTTATGGATGGAAAATGTTGGTTTTATATTATATCAGTAACTCTAGAAAATGTGATACTGGGATTTAGGGATCTCATCTCCTGGAAAATGATGGGTGAGGCCCAGCTCTATTATTGCTAAGCTTTGAGAGACAGGCTTACACCAGGGGCATGTGTAAGAGCTCTTTAGTTGTTTGCTTGAAACTGGAGGTCTGAAGAACAATTTTAGCCTGGCTCCAGCATATGTATTTATAGAATACCCAGATTCTCTTTATATTTTAAAGAGTTTAAAAAGCCTGAAACTTGAAATGTCATTCTCTTGGAATAGGACATTATGGAATATTTGTTCTTCCTGTTATCCAATATTTATTGTCTTGCAGCCTGCATCTACAGTCTCACAGCACAGAGAAAAGAAATCCTGATTAAATCTGACAATTTCACCTTTGCTATGAGAACAGCATGGGCTATTTTCTGTTTCTCCAGAAGCCTGTTGGAATTTACCTTAGAAGTTTTGTGAGTGCTTCAGGTTTGTTCTTCTCTCTATGTGACCTGTGTGTATATTGCAGAAAATGTTCATCCTCATTTCCTTGGCAATGACTAAAAAGACATACAAATTTTTATAGTTAAGCATATTTTATCTCAGTGACCTCACATTAGGATACTCTGCACTTTTCTCTTCTGCATGAATTAATGTACAATAACTGAAGATTAGATGATCAAAACAGCAGCCACCTTTCCACCCTCTGCAGGCCAAAATCATGTGGGGTCCATTTTTAGGATGCTACTACAAGGCAGAGAGGTCTGTAGCCTCACTGTGCTGTGGAACAGGGAATTCCACAAAGCTTGAGGTCAGGCAGCTTTGCAGGATTCTTCTTAATGCTCCATGACACTTTGGATCCAAAAGCAGTAAATCCCAAGTTTTCCCCTCCTGGGCATTACAAATGTTGTCTTAATCTACCAGCACTAAGAAAAATAATTTTTATCTCTTTGTTTATAACAGAACAATACAAAAGCAAGTCCCTCAAGCCTTCAATTTAATTTTTTAAAACAAAATGAGCTGTCCTGAGTCTGTCTACAGCAGGCACTGTCAAGACAATTCCATCTTGAATACTTTCTGTTTTAAAAATATTCTGCCCAGAATATATATTTTAAAATTTTGATTAGTCTTTTTTAAGTGATAGGCATCTGTTGTTGAATATGTTGAGATGAGCAGAGAAAGTTTTTCCTACTAATTACAGTGTTAACACTTATGTCACATTCCAAATTTATTCTCAAATTTGGGAGGCAGGTAAAGAAAGAGAGAAATTCTCTTTCTGCAGAGGGAAGGGCAGAGGTGGAATAACAAGGTAGACCCAGGTTCTGGAGTCAGCAGTTCACAGTTCCAAGTTCTGTGCTCAGATCACTACATATATTACACTGGTTCATTCAGGGCCTCCAGAAATCTAATCACTTTGGGATTTCCAGTGTCCAAGTTCACAGTAACATTAATTACCATGCAGAAGTCTGGCTATTTCAAGACAATTAAGAGATACGAAGAGAATTGGTGGAAAAGTGAATCAGGGGTCATAGTGTAGTTCACTTGACAGCCAAGCAGTGCTCAGTCAGACAAATGAAAACAAAACACAAAGCTTAAGAGGAGCCAAGCAAGACCTTAATAAATAATTAGAGTTTGTGTGTTGCAGGGAGCTGGGTTTTCTTGGCGGCAGCGAGCAGCAGTGGTTTCTGAACAAACAAGATTGAGTTGGTGGCTCACGGAGCAGCGCTGGGAGCCTGTTTGTCGTGCTGCACCGCGGCCGCTTCCGACCCTCCGTGCCAGCTGAACCTCCTCCAGCTACTGGAGGTGGACAGGAATGTGCTGCACTCAGGATGTGCCTCAGCTGAGATCGTTCTGTGCTCCAAAGGCATCTCAGGCAGGGATGAGTGTGTGGGACACTGCTGGGGACATCTGCTTAGAGCTAATGAGGAGCTGATGAGTTGTACCTGTGCTTTGGAGCCCGGGGGTGCTGAGCTCCTGCACCCAGCCATGGCCAGGGGGCTCCTAGGAGTGCAGCAGCTGAGAACAAACAAACCAACCAACAAACCCCCAGGCCTGCAGGTGAGTTTTATAGGTCCTGCAGGGCAAGCACAGCAGTTCATTCCTGTCCTGAGTGTGATATAGGGAATAAATGCATTTATACAAGAGATCAACCTGGGGAAACACCTCCATAATCTGTGACCAGTTCATGCTCACAGAAGGGCTTTCCCACAGCAAGGTATTAACTGGTGGCAAGAGCAAAATGGAAACATGAAGATCAGGGGGCAGGCAGGTTGCCTCTCTCCTCATTGTGTGTGGTGGTGGGGAGCCCAGACTCTGGATTATTGTCCCTTCCCATTCCCTGTGGGATCTTCCTCCCTACCCACTGCAGCACAGGCAGGGCTGGGGGTGAGCAGCCAGAGGGACTCTGGAGCAATAGGCCTGGAGGGGAGCAGGGTTCACCCTCCTCTGCATTTCCTGCCTCAGCCAGAGGCTCCTCTCATTCCCCCAGGGGCCTTAAAACAAAGCATCCCCCTCTTTCTGCACCTCTCACCTCTGTACAGCTCCTCCTGTCCCTCAGCTTCCAGGGGAAGGAAAAAACTGGTACAAAATTAACACTTCTTCCTTTTCTACAGCTCTCTTGCACCAACCTTTTCTCCTCTTTGGCCTCAAGGGGACTGTTCCAGCCCTGACTGCCATCACCCCTTTAACTCCTGGCACCTGGTGCCTTGCTCACATTAAAAGGTTTGTAGCTTTAAGAGAGTGGTTGCTGTAATTAGGAGGGAATGTAAAAAGCCTGGTGCCAATGAGCTTGATTGGTGCCAAAGCCTGTTTGGTTGGAGAGGTATAGATGTTGCTTCCTACCCCTCACTTGGCCTAGAAGGCAGCTGGGCTTTGCTGGAAGGAGCGTGTGGAGGTGACCTGAGGTGTGTGAGTACAACCCCACTTAGGGCTGGAAGGAAAAGTGGAGTTAGAGGTGGTTTCATACTGCTGCTGACTTCAGCTGGCTCTGATACATGAGGAGAGTTAATGTGAAATGCTTGGAGTTACAGAGGAGAGCTGGTGGCTCTGTGAGGAGAACCTCAGTTTGGGAAAGAGAGAAGACTCTCTGGAGCTGGGATAATTTGAGATTTCTAGGAGGAGCTTGCCAGCTGAAGTAGGGAGTCTTGGTTCCTGCTGGTATGGCTCTGCCTTCCTAAGAAGACACTTCAATGTGTGTTTAATTAGGAAGAATATGGGCAGAACAAGTGGAAAATAACAGTATATCTCAAAGAATATTCCAGTGGGCAAGAGCTGTTAGTTGGCTTCAGATAGAAAGGCTGGGCTGTTCTAAGTGATCAGCTTTTTGGAGGTGAGGGAGAGGGGTACAAGTGTACACTTCAGGGTGTGAGGAATTAAAGGGCAGCACAGCTGCTAAAAAAATGGAGTTGATGTATTTGCCTCTCTAAATGCAGTATGTTTGCCAGAACTCTGCAGTTGGATTAAACTCAAAGCATATGTTCTCTGACTTCAGAGCCATCCCACACTGGGATGCATCCATCACTCCTGCTCTCTCCTCAGCAGAACAGCTGAAGTTCTGGAAATGAGCAGAGCTGCCCATCTGAAATCCAGCAGTCTTTGCACTTCCACTTTATGCCTTAAACTTCCTTTTCTCCTCTGTCCACTTCTTTCCCCATACAGGTGCTTGCTAATTTTTTTTGCTTTCTGGTGTCTTGATTTCTAATGTCTCTTCCTTAATTTTTTGCCCCTCTTTTAGAGATGTGGCTCTGCTATTTGTTCAGTGATATTCCAGGTAAAGTAAGTTTATATTCTTGCTTCCTTCACATTTTGGAGAGGCTCGTTAGAAGCACCTCAAAATAACCTAAACTTTCTGTTTTCACATGAGCAAAAGTCAACTGCAGTAGGCTTCTGGTTTCCTGAGATTACTCCTGTTTATTGCTGTCAATACTTATTGAGTGTTTCCTTGTTATTTTCAGTCTTGTTTCAATTGTATATAATTTATATCAGGGTCTTGTCTTTTTATTACAATTATTGAAAAGTAGGACAATTAAATTTTGGCTTGTCTTTAAGACTTACAGTGAATCCTAAGCTTCTGATAACAAAATCATTCAGCAGAGTGAAATTCATCTTTCTGTGTAAGGTATTTTCTATAGTCATTGAGAATCCATAAAAAAGATGAATATTTTCCAGTGAAACGTGAAACATACTGATGACCTCAAATTGTCTACTTATCTTTGTAACTGGCATGAAATCCAGCATGGCTGGGAGTCCAAATCCTGTCATTTTGGCTTTGTGTGTGTTCTGCTGATTACCTGCCTAATGAAATAAACAGGCAAGATGAGCTTTTTGTCATCCTGCAACATCTGTTCATGAAGCCTCTCTCTGGGAAAGTGGGTTGGAAACATTTAGGTGAGGATTTTTATTCTAGTATAGAGTTGCTGTTTTGTAAAAACATAATGTTATTGACAGAATAAAATACTCTGCACTTTCCTCTTGCAAGCCATGGTAGTTGCACTAAGTCAATTAAAGAGAAGAAGCTCTTTACTTGCAATGGTTTTGCCACTCTTATTTTAAAAGTTAGAGTTTAATTCTGCTACTTGGTGGAACTGTAGCTTATGAATTCTACAGGACAGAGCAGTAAAATCTAGGTTTGCTGCAATTACAGGAATATACTGATGTCAATACGGAGCTTATTGTGCCAGTGGCAAGCTGCCAGGAACACTGATTTTTCTTCTCTGTTCTTGCCTTGATTTAATTTTCCCAGACCATTTTGTCTCATCTGCACTTCTTTTCCAAACCTTTTGTACCCAAGCTGACTCTTGTGCCCAGCACAGCTCTCTGCCCTTCTGGTTTTGGGTGAGGCCCCACTCAGAGGGTCCTGACTTCCAGGGTTACCATTGTTTTAGCTGCCAGCTTCAATTCAGGAGATGAACTCTTTCTGTAGCCATCCAAAAGAAATGGAAGGATGTTACAACATAACTGGGAGCTGTTTCCCTGTTCTGGCCATCAGATAGTGGCTGCTAGGATAGGCTGTGTGTGGCTTGAGTTGTATGTGAAAATTTATATTTGTGACCTTCCTTTTCAACATATTCAGCACTTCTGATCTAGGGGAGGTTTCAGATCCACAGAAGGAAGGAGATGCATAATTAAGAATTAGTTGATACTAAATTAGATTGATGGAGGAAAATAATAACAAAAACTACTATTAAAGGTTTAGCAAGTCCAACCATTTAGGATGCTGAGTTCCCTGGGGACTGATGGCAGTACAGGGTGTGAGCCCCTGGGATCTGCCCACAGGAGGAACAGAGGAACCAGAGGGCAGAAAAAAACTGGGAGAAACTGTCATGGGCATGGATAATGGCAATAGGACTCCACAAGGTGCAGAGAAGAGAGCAAACTGGAAATTGTGCATGGTTAATCTACTTGCTGTTTTCTCATTGTGCTGTGGAGACTTGAGTTTATAATCTGAATTGTGCCAAAGGAATATCTGGTTTATATTATCAATCTTGTCTCCACATGGAAACAAGTCAGCTCAAATGTCAAGACTTCTTATTCTTTTAAGTGCCATTGTGTTTTACTGCATCTTTTGATATCTCTCAACAATTTTCTTTTTATTCATCATAAATGATTAATTCACTAGGCAGTCAGCCTCCCTTGAGTATTGCATGGCTCTAAATTGCCTATTTTGCCAGAAAATATTTGTTACTGGATCAGAAAAGCTTGACTGACTACTAAGGAGGGAATTCTTCCCAATAAATATTTCTTCTCAGTGAGCATGCCTGTGCATTGGAAAAAGAGAATATTTCTGAGAAGTGTTCAGTGTTTTACTTACTGTACAAGTTGGAGTTGTAAAAGACACTTTGCCGTTCCTGCCTTGTGAAGATGTTCTGAAAGACAGAATACATTTTTATTCTCAAAAATATGACTTTTGATTGGGAAGGAGATTTTATAATGTACAATATTACCAAAAAAACCCCTCAGGTCTATAATTTACACCTTAATGCAGATACAATATTAATGTTAGACCGATGTACTGGTGCATTTTTCTGGTCTCTAATTTCTGAAACTGCCTAGAGAGAGGGACAGACTTTCTGATTTTTGTCAATATAATTATACATCTCTCAAAGGATTTGCTCCTATTTTCACCAGTCAGGAGAGAAGTAGTAGACTCATAATATGCAACCAATAAATTCCACTTCCTGCCTTCAGATCTCTCAGTCAGAGAGATGAAGGAAGATAAAGGAAAAAAGCACTCAAACAAAGGGGTGAAAGCCATTTTGGTATTTTTGGAGAAAATGAGAGTGGAGCTGCTCTGGCTGGACTGTAATAAGAGTTGTGTCAAAGAGGAGGGGTGGCAGGAGGTGGATCATTCCCTCTGCCAGATTTTGATTTAAACCTGAACACAATGCTCAGGCACCTGTTGAGAGCTGAAAGCTTTTCTGGAGATTGTGGTGCTAATTGTCCCTCGAAGCTGGGGGATTATGTGTAACCCGAGCCCCAGCGCTGCACTTCTCAGGGCAGCCCTGACAAGCACTGAAGGGGAAAGTTCCTCTGGTTTCTGCTCTCAATGCCACCAAATGGGGACTTGTAAAGTTTGTCTTTAATCTCATCTTGCAGTGATGCCCTCTGCAGAAAGAGAACTACAATCTGCAAGCAAAACCACTGTAAATAAAAGTATTTTAACTTCACAAGAATATTATATCACATACACAGCTGAATCAAATCTCCCATTCTCTGTGCAATGGCTGGTGTGTTGGTTTGTTTTTTTTTTTTTTTTTTTTTTTTTTTTTTTTTTTTCTCCCATTCTGCATTTTAAAAATATCTTTCATTGTATAAACACACTTAATCTAAATGGATCCTCTGCCTGGAATTGCTCAGCTGACAGGCCAAACAAGAGTTCATTTTATTACTGCTTAAGTCTCCATTCACTTCTCTGAGCCATCCTGAGATCAGGGTATTTGAATATGAGGAGAATTCATGCTGTTTTTTCTTGTCCCAAGGAAGCAGAGTGACTTGGGTGGTATCAGCCTTTCCTCAGTCATCTGAGGGCAGGCAGAAGAAAGCATCCCTAGAGGAATTGTAACTGGGGCCATGCAGAACAAAGTGCTGTGAATCATGAAATTAGGCTTAAAAGTTTGCTGTCCTTCACTTATAATCCAAAATAACTCTGGAATCTTCTTAAGGTTTGCATTAAAATGTGGTTATGAATGACAGTTCAGCACAAATTTGGGGTTCTTAATTTACCATGACTTAGACTCCAACAGAAAAATAACTAAGAAGTAACTTATTTTAATGTGTCTTACATTATAAGCACTGCAACCTGCTCTTGGAGAACATTAGCTATGAGTTACTTTACAAACAAATCAAACCAGCCGCATTTATTGTCTGCCCTACCTTGTTCTCAAGTTATCCATCTAGAGTTAAAAAATCATTGTGGAAGCATTAAGAAAAGGAACCAAAGAATAGTGTTTCTTCTGCAGGTGTGTCTTTAAAAGACACTGTGTACCTTTTGAGCATATGGTGACAGAATTTTGAAGACATTCTAGCACTGGATTATTACATTAGAAAACTGTGTTGAATTCTCTTGTCTTCCCCCTTGCTAACACTGGATTTTTGTTTGAAAGCTGCTTTATTTTCTGTACCAGACAAAATGCTTCATATTTAGGACTAGCTCAGCTTCTGCCAACAGAAGGCATCTGAATTTCAGTAGTATTTCTATTCATTTGTTTAATAACAAGAGCTACAAAAGATGAATACAGAACATTCCTTTGCACCAAAGAAATGCCATTGGGTTGCATAGACAGCTTTTAATTTATCCACCTGCCTTTATTTAGTTTATCCCCTTTTTTCAGAAGGGAAATGATCCCAGTGGTTACAGCACAAGCTATAATGGAATATTGTCCTATTTAGGTTCAAACCTAGCAATGAAGACATAATTTCTGCAGTGAGGAGCTGCGTGTTGACTTGATAACCCTGGCAGAGAAAGGAGTAACACCTGAGACTAATGAGACTAATGAAAGCTCCTGTGTACTTCAGCTGTGGCTTCCACCAAGGTAAAATGCAAAACTTTGATCAGAATTGCTAAAAGAAAGAGCTTATCTTGAATATTTCAGTGAAAGAACCATTATTTCTACAGCTGAGTGGTTTTTTTTGTTTATTTACACTATTTGGAGGAGTGGGACGCATTACTTGCACTTGTCACCTTTAAAAATCTTTCTTGAAAATGAAAAAATATTCTGGTTTGCCTGGTTTATCTTATTATTCATGTTCACTGTTTCCAGTGGGTTATCTACAGCTCACTAAGCAGGCAGACATAATTTCATTAAATGGAGTGTTATTCAGTGAAATAGGGATAAATCTAAAGCAAAAAATTCAGTATGGTAAATGCAGCTATTTGTATTATTTTAGCTCAGCGTGGTTGCTGATATAAATCTCCTAAAAAGAACCAGGAGAAAAGGTACATTTACACACAATACTTTTAGAAGGCATAGTCCCTTGCTTGTGTTAAAAGCTGCTCATCTGTAGGAAATACTTGGAACATTGAGGTTTTTGAATGATTGACTAATTAAAAAAAAAATTAAAATGTGTGGTGAAAGGAAGTCTTCTCAGTGAAGAAATGTGAAAGTAACGTTTCTGGCAGGCCACTTTGGGTGATGTCATTCTCCCAAATGTGCCAAAGTCTGGTATTTTACAGCAAGAACTGATTTCTCAAGGCAGGCAGAGTCCATGGGCACTTGGTGCTGCTCTCAACTTCAGCCAGCCAAGCTGTGTGCGTTTTTGGAGCCTGTTTGATGTAATAAACCATGCACACTTTAAACATGGCACTGAGGCTTCATTTTAATGTGCAAACACGCTCACACGGAGCTGTGCATGCTTGAAATCCTTTCACACTTTTCCTTGTGTGGGTTTGTCTCTTGGCTGAGGAGCTGCTCAGTGCCAGTGTTGGGTATTCCTGCCTTCTGTGTTAATTGTTAAACTGATTGGGTTCTGTGTCAATTATCCAAGAGGGAGCACAAATCCAGTCATCTCTGGGGGCCTTAAAGGATTGTCCCACTAAGGGCCAGTAAATGTAGATCACTTGTGTGAAAACACAGCCAATATTTGGATTTGTTGCATTTTACATTATTACTTTTATTCCATCAATTTGAACCACTGGGCCCAGTAGTGTGGAATAGGTACTTTAAAATAAAAACTGTAAAGAATACAGCTGGCAGCAGAGAATACTCAGGGCCTGATTCTGGAGGAATTTTGTGGACTGCTAATGGAATAAGGTGTTTCTTGTCCCAAGGTAGACTGGCCTTGTGGTTATTGCATCTGAAAGGAAAACTGCTGCCTTCCTTGGTTTACTTCTAGTGATAAATACCATAGCAATAGTCTGAGTAAAATTTTTGTTACGAGGTGTATATTGAAATAATGTTATATCAATCAGGATATGAACAGGTTTATTCCTTATGATATTAGGAATATAATCAATATTATAAATCAATGTGATTTGTATCACAAAGTACCAAATCAGTATTTTCATGCTAGCAAACAGAATAAAGGAATAATGATACTCCTTTATTCTGTTTGCTGGCATGAAAATATTGATTTGGTACTTCGTGATTCAAGGACTTTCTACACCCATTGAGGAAAATCCGTTTGGTAAAGGTCTGGAAAGAACCCATCAAAGCCTCTCAAGCTTTATCAAGTCTTATTGACATTAAAAAAATTCATATATTTGATCTAAGCTTGGTGGGCACCTTTTGTTATAAGGCTGTCATTTAGAACACTGAGTATTCTTAAGGTAAGTGTATTCCAAACCAGCATTTTGGAAGATTTCTGCCTGTAGATAGGTTATAGTATCTCTCTGGCTGTGGGATCCCAAAAGAAGAGCATCTCTTCTAGGCACACCTGCATGATGGTGGAAAGTGCACCAGGACCTCAGTTTGTGTCCCAAACAAAGACTGCAGGTCGGTTACAGCAGAGGAAGGGTGTGGCAGCATTGGAAAAATGGAGGTAAGACAAAAATTTGAACAGTTCTTCTCATTCCCCACATGAGCTCTGGATGAAGAATGTTTAAAGCTGTCTGAGAACCAAAGTTTAAAAAATGTCTAGCCATATAAAAGTGATTTGGCAGTAGTGAATGTTTCAGAATTCATAAAATGCAGTGCAAAATTTTATCTGATTCTAATTCAAAGTAGTTATCAATACTCTTCATTGGTACCATGAGCCATTTAACATTCAACATACTTGCCAGGTGCTGAAGTGTAATTTCATTTTTAAAAAGTCACTACCAGCAGGCTCAGGTTCCACTGTCACTGTAGGACTCCTTGGCTGTCATAACCAAAGCTGAAATTTGGAGCTTTGTGCCTGGTGTTGACCAAATAATTTAACTTAAAAGTAGGTAATTTTAGCAAGTCTTCATTAACAAAATGCAAAAGCATTTTTGTTATGACTACTAGACCTTCCTAGTAAGAAGAAACAATCAATGAATATTTGAAATATAATAGGCTTAGTATCTAATTGGAAAATGTAAATAACTATAATGGAGATTTCTGTAATCAATATTTTTATTGTGTTTATGGTCTTGGACATGTCCAGCTGTGTTTGGATGTTTAAATGTGTCATTGAAACATGCTGTGCCTCTGCAAAAGCTCTTGGGAGCAGCTGCTGCCTGGGCTGGGCTTGCTGGGGTGCAGGAAGAATCTCCCCCCTCTTCCTGAGCCAAGATTTTTTTAGGCTGGCTTGTAAATCAAAGGGATAGATGCCTGCTGAGTTGGGATTTTTGGTTATTGCTGCACTGAACTAGGACTTTGGTGATTTAAAGATTCAGGAGCTTGACTGTATTGAGTTGTTTGTGAGTGAGCAGCAGCTGGGGGAGGTTCAGCACCATTTGCTGGCAATACCTATGGGCTGACAAATCTGACAGCCACATCTACACTCAGGAGTGTCCTACAACCACCTCATGGACGTGCAGGTTACACTGAAAATGAGGGAGGAGAGGCACCTTCATCTAGGCAGAACCTGCTTTATGATGTTGTATAACTCATGTCCTCCCTTTCCGTTGTAGAACTTAATTCCTCAGGATTTGGGCTTTCTGGGAGTCTTGTTTTAATTTTACAATGTAAAGAATTACAGGGGCAGAGACTGTGTCTTATTTATTGCTTTTATGAGTCATTTAGTTCATTTTTGGATGCTTGACAGATAATAATGTGTTTGATTGCATCATGTGGTGCACCAGGTCTGGAGGAAAACAGACTTTCAACTCTGTAATGAAGTCTTAAGTTTGATTTACTGTTTACTCATTCAACAGCAGATGCAGGCCAGAATTCAGCTCATTTAAATTCTATGGAGTGGCTCAGCCAAAGGCAATATAAAATCAGGTATCATCAGTGTACATCTGATAGTTCACACTGTGTAACGCTGTCTAGATTTTCATCATTAATGTTCCTGGACTAAACATGGAACATTGGATAGCAGAAAACTTGGATGGATTTCAGCTGGAAAATATTCCCAGGATCCAAGAGTTCTATAGAATAACATGTTAATGGTTGTCACTTTGCAGTAGTCCTTATGCACTCCATATTTCCCAATTATGGAGCCCTACTCTAATTAATCTCTCGATAAAACAAAACAAACCTTTCCCCTTTTTTTTTTCTCCCACCCCACTTGTGTGGTCTTTGGAAAGCCAGAGTTGTGGGAACATCAACAAATTAATTCTTAACAGAATAATTGAGCTGACAGCTAAAGAGATGCTCACTTTCTCAAGCACTTAAAAAAATAATACTTTTGTTAGAATTTTGTTCTCCATTATTGATTTTTCCTTTGAGTGAAGCTGAGTCTGGTGCAGAGGGTTATGGAGGCTGGGATGCTTTTGGCCAGGCCTGGGGACAGGGTGTTCAGCCTGAGCAGCTGAGGGAGGAGCTCTGGATTCCTTTTCCTGCTCAGGGACGTGGCAGTGGTCAGTAGCTGAGGACAGAGCTCCTTCTGGGGCACGTGCTCAGCCAAGGGAATTTGATCAAATTGGGTAATGTGAGCAAAAATCCCAACCTGCCATGGATGGGGAGCGCCAGAAAGGCAGGGCAGCACTGCCTGGGGTGGAACTCTCGTGGCAGAGGGGTGAATTAACAACTTTTACTGCAGTGGGGCTGCCTTGGGATCCGAGCTTCCAGTCTGCCACTCAGCCATGGCAAAGGGCTAGGAAAGAAAAAGGACTCAAATGTGATGGAACATTCATTGAGCCTTCTTGGTAATGGAGGGGTTTCCAAAGGGGGGAGGACAAAGTGGTCAAGTCCAAATAATGCAAAACTGCCCTGGTATATTTGATTTAGATTTATAATATGTCTCAGTTGAATGGCTGGGCAGAATCACACAAGTTAATTTGAACTTCCAGAGCAAGATCAGGAAAGGGAGACCAAAGGTGCCCCCAGGAGACCATTGAATTCATTAGTGAATCTTAGTCTCTTACTGGAGAAGTTAAAATAAATTGTCTTTAATGAGGAGAATGAAAGTAGGAAACTATTTTTGTGCAATTTTATCTATTAACACTTGATCCTAACCCAGCTTATGACACATGAGAAGATAAATTCCAGATTTGAGTTGTCAAATTGGCATTAGATACAGGCACTAACTGAAGACTTATGCCCATCCAAAACCTGAACTGTTTTTAAAAAATGGATTTCTGGAATTTAAAAAAAATCTTTGTAGCTATGAAAATGAATGAATGAATTGGTATTTTATTATGACTAATACCTTTATTGAAATGCCAGACACATTGAGGCATTAAAGCCTTTAATAATGTGGCTCAGAGGTGATTTATTTTTTTGGGTTGCATTTTTTGTTGATAAATTGCTGTGTTTTGAAGGACACTAGGACTAATGTCACCATAACCTGCTTCTGAGAAGAATAAAGGGAATATCTGACACTTATTTTGGAATCTGAAATCACAGTCGTGGAAGTTTAAATATTTTCCATTCAAACTGCAATAACTCCAATTTCCAAATTTCAGCTCAGTTCTTGGATCAGTAGTGGATAATAATACTCTGGTTATCAGCTGGTTTGTTCCAGAGGCTTTGTATTTAGGTTTATTGGACACAATCCCAAGCTTTCAGAAGGAATTCTTCATTCTTTTATGTGCTACTGCTATTATCCAAAATGTTACATATATGAGGAAAAACACTTTATTTGGTAATCTAGGAAGATTCAGACAATTTTCTTGCTCATTATAGTTCTTTATATTGTATGTTAGAATTCCTTAGACACTCTTGGAAACTCATCCATGCCTCTGTGTGCACACAACCTGCTCGTGACTTTGCCTTTTGAACTCTGTATGTGTTTGCTGCTGTTAAAAGAATGAATCCTGTGGACCAGAGGTCTTCATGGGCTGCCAGATAATGATCCCACATGTAAATATGTTTGTAAAGGGGCAATGTGAGCTGAAGCACTGTCAGACCAGAGCTGCCTAAAATGTCTGTTGTAAGCACTAAAATGTTGAATCAAGGGCCAGGTTGCTTCTCTAAGCATTTTGAACAGGTAGTTTCTAAGAAACAAACCCACAAAGAGCAGACAAAATTGTGTTTTCACTGAGGCCTGTGAGAACTTTGCAGTGTTTTAAGCAGGGCTGGTGTTTGCTTCTTGCTTAATGGCTGTATCTTGATTTGTAGTTCTTGCCAGGGCTGGGTCTCATGCACTCTGACCACATCTGCTCAAAGCTAGAGGACTTGCTGGCAAAGGAGCAGGAATTCTTTCAACAGTTCTTTGAGTAAGGATCAGCTACTTTTAATTTACCATGGGATGAAAACATTTACATGACGTTCCCTCAGCACAGGTGATGCACCCTAAATGTTCATAACCCAGTTTACCCTGTGCTGATTTGTTCATGTATCTCTGTTTTAGTTTTCTGGTAGCTGCTTTATTGCGTGAATCAACTGTAATTACCATGAACAACATGTTTATGCCATGTAAAGGAGACAAAACCTATTTTAAAGACATTTTAAAATTTCATTATCTTAAATATCTTTATGGTGAAGCACACCCTTCAGTAACTTCCTCTGAATGCTTAGCAAACAGCATTTCTAATTAAGCACGTTTTTCTTGCCCTGTGTTCCTTTTGTATTACACAAATGGTTGGAGCAGAAAATGGTCACGAAAGCCAGGAGTGCCTAATAACTGGTGTGATAGAAAAGCAAATTGGTAGCTCAGTACCTTTTAAAACAGCTGTAAAGTTTTTACTTGGTAGCAGAAGTCAATTGATTTTTTCCTTTCTTCCTTACTTTGCTTTTGGGCTGCAGTCTGAGGATATTTTTTTTTTCCTGCCACAGCTGCCTGCAAAAGTGCCAGGTTTGGCAGCTCCCACCTGTGTAAGCACTTGAGGTAGAGTGGTGTGAATTAGCCAAAAACTGCTCAGCTCAAGCTGTTGTGCACCGAGGTGGCTGAGGAGGGAGCTCCTACCAGGAAGGGTTTCCTGCCTTGTAAACTAAAATAATTTGTATAAATATGGGTCTCTGATTTTTGGTTATGTTGTGTATATTCAGGGCTCTTTATGTGAGATTTTTGTTTCATTGTCCAATTAGGAAATCAGCTGGACTCTCTGGCCTCTGCCCTTGGAGGCTTTGTTGGTTTACATATTTGTGTATTGCACCAACATCAGTAGCAACTGGGAACATGAAATAAAAGCTGAACTTTCAAGAAGGGGCTTGACCATTTTTATCACTGCAAGTTTTATTAAAAAAAATCTCTGACTTTTGCCTTGTAAACATTTGATAACCCAAGTGTTCCCATGCCCACGTTCATTAGACCACTGAAAATCACCTTCCACTGCCCAACCTGCTCAATCCACAGAGAGCACGCTTCGATTTCTGTGTTTTCTGTGAGCAGTGGGAACAGTGAGCTTGTTGCAAATGCACAGCTTAAGCATCTCAATTCTGTGCCTGGTTTTGGGTTCTATTAAATATTTATTCCTTGGGGTTTGCTGCTGCAGAGGTAGAATTACTCTTTCTGCTTTGCAGTCCTGGATATCCACCTTGGGCTTTCCCCTTCCTGAGGAGGGAGTTTCTAGAGGCATTGAGCCTACAAGATATGAAAACCATTGAAGTCCACCCTATTAGCAAGGGCTGCTTGGTATTCACACAAAAAGGGAGGGAAATTTCAGGTTCCTTATTGTTATGTTTGAAGCCAACTCTAGTGATGGATGTACAGACCAAAACCAGGTGAGTGAGGACCTAGAACACAGTTGGAGTGGTTGGCATGTTTATCCAGAAGCTGACAAGTCTTAACTAGAAGCTGTTCTCAAAGTACAGCTGAGACCAAGAACGTGATGTGTGTTAGGAAATGTGCTCTTGGTGAGTGGGTAAATTGATGGAATGAGGAATTTTGAGTCTGTGTGCATTTTTACATTTGGAGCTGTGTGGATGAGCTCCTTTGTACCAAGTCCTCCTCTGACAAGGAAAAGAGGAGGTTTTCTTGGTTTTTGCCCCTCTGGGGGACCTGGGGAGGGGTGGTGTTGAAGCAGGTGGTTGCTACCAGAGGTTGTTACTATATTTGAGCACCACCTTGGCCTCGGAGTGAGAATTGCTCTTGTGGAGAAGGGCTGCTTTGGCAAAAGGGGAAAAGCATTTCCTGGGATTAACAGCAATTCCTGCTGCTACTGTTATCTGGTGTTTGTGTTTTTGCTGGCAAGTGGTGGTCCTGCTTTGGTTAAATACAGTCAGTCCCATTTAATGCTGTGATGTGGTGAAGTCATGTGGTTTATGGCCCACAGTTGTCAAACAGAACAATTCATTAAGCTCCTAAATGTTTTGAGTCTTCCTTATTTCCTTTTAACTCCGTCTAGTTTGTTCCCGTATTGCTATCTTAAAGATATCATAGCTGCCCAAAGCTGTTCATGTTTCTGTAACCCTTCTGTGTTAGTGAAGACCTTGTTTTTCACTGCCAGCTTTGGCTGGGAGTTTAGTGATTCCACTGAGAAATTTTACTTACAAAAACCCTGTCTCAGCAATGAAAGGTTTTAGAGGGATAGGACGTAGCTCAGGAGTCCTTCCTTTAGAATCTAATGAATCTGGGATCCAGTGTGAATACATGATTTTATCTTAGACCTAGGAGTTGGATGTGTTTTTCCCTTATTGTCCTGTGGCTGATTATTCTTAGTTTATGTGGCTGGAGTTTGTACAGTGAACTGTCATGGGTAACTGAATATTTTGTGTTAATAAATTGAAGCATGTTTCCAGCTTGGGTCATTAGTCAGTTGAGCTGGGATAGTCATTTGAGGGGGAGCATCTTCTGTCTTTACAGTGGTTAGGCTTAGTTGAGTTCAAAAGTTACAAACCCAGTCTAGCAGCCTGCACCATTATTCTGGGACAAAAAGAAGGTACTTGCTATGCTAAAGAAAAAGAATCCAAAATAACAAAACCACATCTACTTATTGTAAACAAACAGTGCAAATTTCTATCCATGCAGTATCACTGCCTTTACCACAGATGCACAGTGTGAATCAGTGACTGCAGTGATTCATCCTGCAGTTCTTTTCTTTCCTGGCTTTATTTTTTTAGCATAAATATGACACTTGCAGAAATCAAGGCAAAAAAACCATTTGGCTTTGGCAAGCATAGTGTGGGTAGAGAGTATAAAATTGCAAACACAGCTGTGCCAATGTGCTTCAGTCCTAACTTACAACATTTCCTGCTCTTCCAGAGATGGGGCTGGCTCAGGGATTGCCAGTCATGACACTTTTTATGGTGATTTTGTGCTGTGCACCAATGGGGACCAGAATGAAACCAGCAGACTAATTTTAGTTCATGATCTGAGGTTTTGAATCCAGGTCTGCAGAAATGAAAGATTAGTGTGTATTAGCTCACTGAGAATTTGAGCCCGTTCTCCAGCTGGACTGTCCTGACCACCTGCTAACTTGTTGATAAGGTGAGAGATTGGGCACTTTGGGTCCAATTCTGACCTCATGTGCCCTGGTGTAACTTACATGGGTTTGAAAAATCAGTTTCAATTGTTTGATTTAAACTTTAGCTAGACCTAGACCTCTCTGCTCTTTATTTTAAATAAAACCATAGCAGATTTGCTTTTTGCTTGTATAACTTTTTTTCCTTCCAATTTTTTAGTTTCCTAAGCCATCTGTTTTCTACTGGTCTTGCTTTTCATAATACCACCATAAAATAGCTTTGTGTTTGTCTTCTGTGAGCCTTTCTTTCAGTGGTATGGAATGTACCTAAAATGTGTTTGTTGTCTTGGTATTGCCTTTTCTCTGCCATTGTAAAGTTTCATGGCAGCAATTCTGGATAGAGCCCCCTGTTTTGTCATTGCTTCAGAAAAGGAGAACATTGGTTGTATGGGATGGTCTGCAGGTGGGTCATGGCATCCTGTTCAGAACTAGCTACTGTATTGCAAATCCTTGGATGCTCTGTGTCAGTCCTGAAGGGAATTTGCCTGTTCCCAGTTGGATGTGAGAACTTTTGAGCAAGTTCTTACCTCCTGGGTAAGTCACTGACCTGGAATAGCTTCATTTCCTAGCTCTGACACAGGTTTCCTCTGTGGTTTTGACCATATCATTTAATTGCTTGTAGGCTGGATTTCCTTATCAGTGTGCTGTCTAGAGATAACAGAGCCTCCTTGCATCCCTACAGCTCTGGAAATAGGTGCATGCCAATTTGTTTGGCAGAACTCACAAAGGCCTTGTTGTTTCAGGGCAGCTAAATCTTTGCATGCCATGAACTCTGACTTGTCCAGTGTTTATGGAGGCAATCAGATTTTCAGAAATTAATCACAACTTTTTCTTGACTGGTTAGTGGCACCAAGATAAAAACATGTCAGCATAGTTTTTTCCCTGTAATTTAAAGGTTGTTCTAAAGTTGATTGCAGTGAATGAAACTGCTTGTTCTAATTTTTTTTAAAAAATTATAATAACTAATGTTTGCCTACGTAGAACAGAAGAATGCTTTAATTTTTTATTTATAATGAGGCACTTCTATATTAGATGGTATTTTCTAGGACACATTCCCACGTAAAGAATGACAAATCCCCATTCTTGACCCGACTAAAATTCAGGTGCCTGTATTTGGAAAAGAGGATGAGCTGTGCAGGCTCTGAAGAGCTGAATGCTCGGGTGCCACCTAGTGCTGCAGGGCCCGGCCCGGGGATGGCTGCAGCCTCCGCGCTCCGTCCCCCGGCTCCGGGGCTTCCTCGGGAAACCTCCGGCCACGCTCCTGGATGAACGAGCTGACTGGAAATGCGCGATGAACCCATTTCCCCCTGACCTTTACATGATTTGAATGAATTGCTGAGAAACTCTGGGCTGGAGTTGCAAGAAGAACATGTAATATATGTGTGTGTATGTGTGTATATATGTATACACATATATATATACACGTGTGTGTGTATGGGTATACATATATATGTGTGTATATCTATACACACGAGAGACATCACAACACATTGACATCACAATACATTGAACTTTAAGGATCTGATTCTTTACCTCAGGACGTTGTTTGCAAATGAAGAGATTAAGAAACATTTTCTGATGAGAGAGCAGTGTGAGGGGGGAAAAAAAATAAACTCATCATGCTTCAAATTAAAATAAGCATCTAGGAGTTTGGGAGCTAATCCAAATGTAGAGGAATCTCTTCAGTGTAATCTGGATTTCCGAGTTTTGCAACTACTTTCACTGTTTTAGTTCTTTCATTCATGAGCTCCATGCAAGAACCCTACTGAACTGAGAAAATAAGGAAAGGAGTAGATATAGTTTGTTTCTTTTAAACTTAGGGCACATTGCAGGTTGGTGGGAGTTCAGCAGCTCTTTAAATTTGTTCACACTCTTGCTGGGGATTTTTTGTGGTTTTTTTTTTTTTTTTTTTTTTTAAGGGAGAATGAATGGTGAAATGTGATTTAAGGGTACAACATAAGAGCTGAACCATCACAGGTGTCAGTTTTGATCTGCATCAGAATGTGATACCACCATGATAAGAGATTTCAATGAACACAGAACTTCTTAAAATGTACTTGACTGTAGGTGATGTTGGAAGTGGGAGCAAATGTGCATTTAAAGAAGAATCTTGTAAACAACTTTATAAATATGGGCACAACCTTTCTTTCTGTACCATGAAGGTAACTGCATTATTTTTGAAAGGAAATCAAAATGGAAGAAATATCTGTAAGTACCCCTGACACCTCTTCAATGTATTTTTTTGTCTCTTTTCTTAAACAGAGCTTTTTAAAATAGTAAAAAATCCATAGCTGCTTTCCCCACAGCTGTTCAATAAGTGGTTTCTGAAAGTTGGATGGAAAACTCCCCTCTGATCTGCTACTGCACTGCTGTGCATTTGCTTTTTGACCATGCTGCTCACATGATAAATTTGCTCCTTACCCTCAAGGAAGGAGAAGGAAACAGTTTCAAATAACAAAGCAGAAGCCTTTCCTTAAGAAAAACTGGTCACCAGCCCAATTACAGAGGAGCCTCCCCTACCTCAGGCTGGTGAGCAAAATGTTTTTCTGGCATGGAAGTTTTCCAGTCATGCGAAATAACCATGAAGGGATTTCTAAGGCTCTAATGGCTTTTGAAAAAACTGCATTATGTGAGCCATTACAGCTCTGGCTCAGGAACTGTTTCCCAAGTAGAGCTATGTGGAAGCAAATGGCAACTGTTGCATTTTGACAGTCTTAAAGCTTTTGCTTTAATCTCGCCCTCCTTAGAAATTCCTTATTTTAGGATCTCACAGTACCTTGCAAGCCCTGGTGAATTAAGCCATGTGCTTGGCTGAATCCCACTTTGTGTTGTTAACTTACTGAGTGATTACAAGTGAATCACTTCCCACAAATGCAAAATAGGAATTAGAGTACTTGGATGATAACTTCTTTGGCCCGAATCTGTCTTTTGTTCCATTCTACAAGAGTAGCACGGCAGGGGTGCAATTCTAGACTGGGTCCCAAAGTGCTCCCACAGCCCAGCCACTGCTGCCTTTAGCAGTGCTGCTGAGGGATTCCTTACTTGGATATCATGATGGAGCAGCATCAAAATTGTTGGAACAGAATGAGATAATGCATATAAAATGTTTTTGCTTTAAAGTTCTTCTGTAGAAGAGCTTTGTGTTCCCAGGTGATGTCACATGCCAAGCTGGCCATTAAAACACGCTCAGTTTGTGAGTCTGGGTTTGGATTTTAACCAGCTGCCTTTGGTAGAGGCAGTGGAACACTGGGGTTTGGCCTGAGCTCCTCTGTAGATAATGAGAAGCATTTATAACCTTGCACTTTTTATTCTAGGAGGGGTTTTTTTAATTGTTACCCAGAGAGGTTGTGAATTCCCCATCCCAGGAAGTGCTCAAGGCTGGGTTGGATGGGGCCCTGAGTAATGTGATCTGGAGAATGGCATCCCTGCCCATGGCAGGGGTTTGGAACTAGATTGTCCTTGAAGTCCCTTCTAACCCAAACCATTGGGTGATTCTATAACAGAATATTCCACTTGACAGGGAATGGAAGTGCCATCTGGTTTTCTTGGATGTTCATTCAGTGTGTTCTGTCCTTCAAGGAAGACCCTACTTTTCTTCATCTTTGTCCAAAACCAAGACTCTTGTTTGATTTTAAATTTCATTATGAGAAATACTTCACCTTCTCTCTGTCTCTTTTAGCAAAGCAATTGAAATTAGATTTTCAAGGGAGATGTAGAAATTATGAATTCTGTATTCCAGAACTTCCAGTTGAAAGCTGCTCTAGATATTGAAACTTGCTCTTGGTTGTACATTGAGGGGTTTTTGGAAGAAAGCTTTTTTCCACTTCTGGAAAACTGCATCCTATTAAAGGTTTTGTTCTTACCAGGGAATGCTTTTTACTTCACTCATGCAGGTGATGCATTATCACTCCTGGAGAGAATGGAAGTGCCCGTGGATTTTACAGAGGGGACATCTAAGTGTGACTAATGTCTTCTAGAGAAGAGTTTTGAGAGCAGCTAAACTTAGCTCAGATACTGCATTGCTTCATTTTGATGGATTAGTGAAGACACAAAGCGGTAGAGGAAATTGTATCTCACACAGATTTAATGCTGAAAAATCCCACAGCCCTTTGTCCCGCTGTTGAACACTCATAAAATCTATACAATGGTTAAGTACAAGAATAAAAAGTACTATTAGAGGGAAAATAGTTACCTAACTTGCAATGTTGTAAGGTTTAGCATTTATAGTCCTGTTCAAAAAAAAAAAAAAGCCTGGGGTTTTTGCTCAGCTTCTGCATATTGCCATTTGAGAGGATGCTGCTTATTCCGGAGCCCTACTGGTGATTCTGGGGATGAAAAGATGGATGGAGTAGGGAGTAAGTTCACAAATAGTTACCTGCAGATAGCTGGGGGGATATCTTTTTAATTTGAATGGTAATGTCTGTAACAGCACAGTATTCTTAGAACCAAGCTCACTGAGCTGGAGGAGAAACTACAAGGCATTGCTTTGACAAAGAAGGGATGGGAACAAGCTGGGAGCTGCTTGGGGAGGGATTGAAGCTCAGGTCAGTGGTTAAAGCCAGTGCTAGATTATGGCAAGTAGCACTGGTGTCATAGGATGAAAGTTTGGGGGAGATCCCACACTTCAAACTGCCTAACTGTGGAGAGTACTACAGAAATGTGTGTCCTTGCAAGAGAAACTAAAGTGAGGGAATCACCAGCAGTGAAGTGGTGCTGGGCTACACAAAAAGAATCATTAGTGGTCTGTTTGACTTGTCCTGTCCTGAACTCTTCTGCAGGTTGGTAGGTTCTTCTTTATGTGTCCTGCATACATAGTTTTCTTATTTTATTGAATTTAAAGTCATGAGTAGACAAGGAGAGAGTCAGAGATGCTGTCCTGAGAGTATTCCCTGAATGCACTTGCCGCTGCTGTCCCTGAGGCCTCAGTCATTTCCAAGCTTGGTGTTGTTTGATTCCCCAGCACAGTGTTTTTTCACTGCTAGTGCAGTTTGCTTTGGCCTGCTGATGAGCAGATAACCATGGAAAGCCATGGTGCCCAGCCAGAGACCTATTTTTGTCCTGAATCAATAGAGCCCTGCAAGCACAGGTCCAGGATCAACAGAGATCCATGGAAACTCTTGCAGTGCTCCCAGCAGCGAGGGCTCCTTGTGCTCCAGAAATTGCTTTGTCCTTCTGATCTGTCTTCTGGGTAAAGCACAAACCAGTGCAGGGGGAAAAGGGGGGAAATACTAAATCTGTGAGATATTTCTGGAATGAATGAGATGTTCTGGCACCTACAGTCTAATCCTTACTGAACCTCCCCCTACTTGAGCTTGAGCACAGGTGTGCACTCAAGGCACAGCTGCTACCACGAGGCTTGGAGTTTTCAGAGTTGGTAAAGAAGAATCCAGAATAACACAGGGAAAAAAGACATCCTTCTCTTTTAATAGCTGCAGGAAATGTGTTGTGTGTTATGATTACAACTTCTTTTATTTCAATGCATGACTGCTTTAAACGTGGAAGTTTATCCCAGTGGGGAAGGTGAGGCATGAACAAATAACCTGCCTGGTCCTGTAAGACACAGAGCTGTTGGGGTAGGTTGGGAGGGCAACCTAGACATTCCAGGACCTTTGTGTAATCACCAGCAGATAACTGTGCAGCCTGAGAGCAGGCTGGTCCAACAATCAACTGCAGGACTTGAACCCCAAACCATCTTCCAGGCTGCATTGCCTGCTCAGGGATGGAAATGGCACAGGATTATTTATTTATCTATATTATTTGTCTGCCTTGCTGCTGACACAGGAATTAATTACTCTAGATAAGGTGTGAGGCCTTATAGAATAGGAACTCATTTTACCTCGAGATAAGCCTAGGGAAAAATATTACAATATTATTTTAGGGATGTTTTCCCAAACTTTCTCCCAAGAATTCTGGATTCAAGAACTGCTGGAGACTGATTGTGCCTTAAACCCCTCTGAATTTCTTTCACTATCTTCTTTGATCTTCCCTTGAACCCCTGTAAACTTCCAGCACAGACAAGTCCCTCTGAGCCAAGTGTTCCGCACTGCAGGTTCTGTACTCTGAAATGGAGGAGCTGTGTAAAATTCAGATACATTCAAATATCTTCAACAGAAGCCTAAATTCCTTTTAGCAACTTGAGAAAAAAAAGTGGTGTGAGATGCTGGTTTTGACCTACAGCTGTGCTGAGAGAACATTTAAGAGTTAACTATGGACAACCTGCTTTCGTAACCCTGGTGTCTTCCTTGTGAGTAAAACAGGAAAAGCATTTGTTCCTCCCTCTTATACATGGAACATGGGAAAAGCAGGAGAATGGCTCCTCAGCTATTGAAGCTGTTCTGCTTTGCAGAAAAGCTGACAATTCCCTGTGTTGTGTCAAGGTGGAGTGAGGGAGGCTCTGGTTCTGTCTCTGAGCTCTCATGGGAGGTGAGAGGGACATTCCAGCCCCACAGAGCAGCTCCATTTGGGCTTAGTCACAAGGCTCGTTTGACTGCCTTAGGGAGTGTAGGCTAGAGGGACTCAAAACTTTCTGCTTCAGTTTCCTGTGCAACTGTTTTCACTGTTCTACAGAAAAAAAGCTTTGTGTGCTCAGTGGGAAGGAGAGTTACAGCTGACTTGCTTTTGAAATACAGCAGTGAACCTTGGAGAACTCTTGGAAATTTGTATTGTGATGTATTTTTCTAGTAGCAATTGGAATTGAATATCCTCCTGTAATAATGTATTCTCTCTCTGGAATAATTAATTATAATGTATTTCCAACAATATACTCAGTCACCCCAGATGAACCCTGTCCTTAAAATGTCAAGCCTGTATCACCATGTTTAGGATTATATTCTCTAGTTTTGGACTAGAGAAATGATATCGGTTAGGACAGATTTCAGACTTTGAGACTGGCATAGCAATGAAATGGCTGATGTAATTCAGCTTAAATAAATGTTGCACATGTTATGCATGTGGGGAAATGACAATAGTTCCTTCACATATAAAATGTGAGGCAAGATCTTGGGGGTGATGACAACAGTTCCAAGGGAAGATCTCCTCTGACCTTGGCAACAGCAGGAGGAAGAAAGGAAATCAGTTTTTGTTCATTGATAGTATTGGATTAGAAAATCCTATTGTGGATTTTTGTGCATTGGTAGTATTGGATTAGAAAATCTGACTTGCCTGCTTCTTGTCTGCTACCTCTATCTCTAAAAGGACATAAAAGTGAATATGTAACGGGGGAGGACAAAAAAGGTGAAAAAAATTATAGGTGGAGCCAATTCAGTATTAGAAATGAGTAAGGCCTTCAGTCTGGAAGGAAACAAATGAAATGGTGGATATTTGCACAGTCTCAATGGCACAGAGTGGGTCAAGTGTTTATTACTTCTCCTGATGTGAGAACCAAGGGCTACCTTGTGAAGCTGTTGGGGTTCACTCAAAAGGGGAGCGAGGGAAGGTCTTCATGGGATGAGGAGCAGACCTGTAGAACTTGCCAAAGAACACTGTGGATGCTCCCAACTTGAGAGGTTTCAGAACAGACAGAGGAAGCTCATGAAAGAGAAGCCTATTGAGGATTAGCAGCTTGGAGTGGAAAATAGGTCGAGGCTGGAAGGGAAGTGTAATGTACATGTTCCAGGTAACACAATTATTGAGATAGGCTGGATGGACCTTGGAGCTGCTCTGATGTGCAATCTGACGTGTGTCCCTTCTCTGGACAGTGCCTGTGCGTTGTGTACAGCTGGGGAGAGCAGACTAAAAAGCTTCCTGCTCTGCTGGAAGGATCAGAGTTGTTCTGTCTGCACAGATATTAAAAAACGCCCACCTGGCTGCACATCAGGCTGCCCTGGGCAGCCAGGAGAGCAGGAACACACCTGGAAGAGATGTGGCATCTGTAAAGGAAAGGTCTCCTTCCTGCAGGTATCATTTCCAGGTGGCTTTTCCCCCTCAGAGGAAGATGCCAGCTCTCTTTGCTGGTTGTCCTTCTGAAGTGAAGGTTTCAGCACAGCTGCTGACACTGCTGCTGCAGCAGATTCTGAAGCCTTACCATGGAAAGGAGACAATAGCATTTTCTTAACTCTCTTTGGCCTCCTTGCTCTCTACCATTAGAAGGTTCTCGCCAGTGTTCTCAGTAATTCTGTTAAACAGTGTTTCCATCAAAACTTATTCTTGGCATTTCCTGCAGATTTTGCCAGGACTGACTCAGTATGGCTCGTGTTTCGTGCAGTGGAACTCATGGCATGGTGGAGTTTTTTTTCTAGAGGATTTGAAATTAGGCAACAGAATATTTAAAAATTTTTTTAATGATGAGACTTCTGATGTTTCTCAGTCAAATATTTTGCCAAGTTCTCTTTTCAGAGTTGCTTGGCTTAAAAAGTCCAATCTTGTCTCAATAAGATAATTTTGTCAGGAACTTAATGTTCACTATTTGGGTGCTCAGTCTGGGCTTTAGATTTGAGTGTGATATCTGCTTTTGATATCAAAATGGAGTTTATAAACTCAAAGTTGCCATAGTGGAGGAAAAATGGATAGAGAAAACCACTGAGAAGCAGGGACAAGCCAGCAGGTAAAGAATGGGCTGGAGCTGGGGCTGTGTTATGAGGTTGCCTCTGCTGTCATTAAGCTAACTTTGAAATACCTCAGATTCCCCATGACTGGTGAAGGTTGTCTGAGAACCAGTATATTGGAGATGTTTTTCAGGAGAGTTACATGCCTTGCTTTAAAAAAAAAAAAATTAGGAAGGGTTTGCATCTCTTTCCAGTTCCCCAAACTTAGAGGAGTTATTTGGGAATGGCTCCCCAAATGTTATATACTGGTGCTGTTGTAAAATAAAGCATGGACATGAGAGCTTAACCAGGGGGCTATGAAACTTTAAATGGAAAAATAAGATTTCAGATTAATTATATACCTGAGATGGAGATATTGTAAACAACATAAGGTGAATTTCCAGAGCCCTTTACTTCATTGACATATGGGACTGGATCTGACTTTCTCATTGAAAACCCTCTAAACATTCCATATTCTTTGTTAAGGCTGTTCTTATCAATATTATCTGTATTTATGTGAGAAATTATGCGGGCTGGCAGTTTCTAAGGTTGGTGATAAATGGAGATAGAACTAAAAACATTGGGTGTCAATTATGGTACATTTCATTTTCACCGTTGCTTGTTTTTGTTTCTGTGTGCCTTTGTAGGTTTGTTTAGTTGGGCTTTTTTAAATGGTTGTTGGCTGTTTGATTTGCTTTGTTTAAATTTCAAATTGACTCAAAGTTTTTCTAGTATTTCTGGAAAATACTTGTGTTTTCTTGGGAGGAAAAATACAATTTCCACTAGCTCTGTTTGGTACTTTGACTAAAGGGTTTCTGCAACTGCTTGCTCGTCTTCTTGCCTGAACTTTGTAACTTGGTCATCTTTATCATCTTCCTATAGAGTAAGGGAAAACAATACTTAGTTTTAAAAAAATAAATAAATAAACAGCTTAAACAGCTTATGCTTTCTTTTTATTGTGGCTCTGACAACTTTTCCAAATGCCCTGGGAGGGGAAAGCATCTTTTCCTTAGCTGGACAAGACAGGGGGAAAAGAAATCTGAATTTTTGCATAATGCAGATATCTTTGTAGGGAAGTTTTTAGAGCATCAAAAGGAGTTGCCTTTTTTTTTTTTTTTTTTTCCACACAGTGGAATGCATCACATTACTTTTCATAACTCTGGAATTATTATTCACCTCATTTCCTGGAGGTTGGTGGGAACATTGTTTCCTGGTGCCCAACACTCTGGATTTTCATGGAAAGAGGGCAAATGCTTTCATTTTTACAATTTTTAAAGCATTTTTGGACATAGAAACTGGCAGAAATTGTCTTTTCATATGCGTATTTGATTTGGCATGGAATGCTCTGGCTGGAATTGCTTTGTATTAGAAGTATTCCTCCAAAGAGATATAAACATGTGATTTATTAATCACTGGGATTTTATTTTAAGAGATAAATTCCTGCCTCCCTTTCTTGTTCAGCATGTGGACAAGTTTTACATATTGTCACTGTTAAAGCTGGAATCAACATGATTAAATATGGAATTAGCTCAGGCTTGGGAGGATTCTGAAGCTGGGCTGATCCAGATGTTAGCAGTAACTGGTATCTTAATAGCTGCAGAAATTTGGAAGTCAGTCCTGTTCATATGTAGTCAGATTTTAACTAACTCTTGGAATGCAGTGATGCAGAATAGTGAGAACCAGGGAAAATTCAGTGCCTGGTTCCGTGGAGCTAATTCATCACAGCTTTTATCTGCTGCCTGGAATCACAGATCTGATCAGTGTCACCCTGCTGAAGGGGAACTGCTGTCTGTGCCTTGATTTTTAAACACGTGGATTTATTCTCTTTCCTGATTATTTCTGCTTAATATTCAATGCAAGGGAAAGAGATGCCTCTCTAAGTTATGAAGGGTTTGGCTTTTTTAAACTCTTCTTCTGGGTCAGTCTGCAAAAATCCATTTTGTTTCTCTTATTCCATGATGTTCAAATACTGCTTTATCCAAATACCACATATCCAGCTTGTCTCAAAGTGTTTAGAAAGCGTTTTTCTAGGATGATTCACTGTGTGTAAAATGAAATATGTATATGGGGAAATTCTAGACGTCCCTAGCTTTCTCCTAGAGTTACTGAATCCTGGCCCTGGGAGAAGCTGCTATAGGCCTTGCATATCTTTGGAACAAGGTTTGGCTCTAGCTTAACGATGAGAGCTCTCATTTTATGTTCTTAAACCAGAAAATGTAGGCATTGGTTGTGTGTAGGCCTGGTACCTTAGCGATAGCAAATATTTGCTGCAATTTCTGCCTCATGCTCTCCTGCGGCGTGGACAGCCCTGGCAGGGCGCGGAGGAGCAAGAGCTCTGAGGTCAGATGTTGTTCTTCTCCCTGTGTGGGGACTGACAGCTTGGAAAGCAGAAAGGCATTTCTTTGTGGCTCTCCTCAGTTCATCTTCTTTAGGAAACTGAACTGGTGCCCCAAAGCCTCCTCACTGGTTTGGGAATCACGTGGCAAGTCACTGGTTCTTCTGGGAACCAGAATTTTGTTGGGTATTTCTTGGTGCGTTTTACATTAGTTGTTATATTTGCGTTCTCTTGTACTAATAGATTTTACTCCTTTTTTTATATTGCAATTTGTTAAATAGTTCCAAATATGCAGAGTATGGGCAGATGCCTTTCAGTGTCTCTGCTTAGTGCCCAGCACTGGCACTGATCCTGTTCTGATTCACATTTTCCTGAAGCTCACAAAGACAGCAGGGAAGAGGTGGAAGAAAAGCAACATAATTACATTTACAGAAGTGATAGAAACACATAATCCTGATGGACAGTTTTGGAAAAAGTTTGTCTTTAGCTGGAATTTGGGGCTGTGAATTCAGCTTCACATACTTCCCATTCTTTCTTACCATGCATTTCATCCAGCACTTTAAGCTATTCTTTGGAGAAGCAGTAATTAAGTAATATTTTATGAACTGACAGGCAAGATGCACCAAAACTCTTCTTGTTTTCTTTCCAGCATCACCCTCTTGATGGCAGTTTTATGACAGATTTCACTAGGCTGAGCTGTGAGAAACCGATCACTACCAGCGCTGCACAGTGCATAACACAAATTCAACAACAATTAACATCTTTGTGTTTACAAAACTTCCATTTTATCCTTTCACTTTCTCCACCCTGCTCTGAGATAGGATCCTTCTTATGGATAAGAAAATATAGATAAGACAATAAGGGCATGATGGTCCAGAATAGTGGATACAATCAAAAACTCAGGCTTTTGAGTTCCATCCTTGGGTCACTGCACTACACTTGGCTGTGCTTTGTTCTCCTGTGCTGTTGGGCAGCAACATGTGCTAGTTCTTAATTGATTTAATTCAGAAATCTTCTGTGGTGACATTCTTTTATGGCCTGAAAGTATTCCCCAACTTGGGATGCACTGAGTGTGGAAATAACACTTCCATAACATGTCTTATTATTATTATTATTCAAACCCAGTGATTTAAGATAATGGAAGTGCCTTGGATGTGTAATGTTTTTTCTTGCTGGCAGGGACGTGCTGCGGACTCAGGCCTAAGAAAACTATTGACCTGGACATTGACTGACCAGCTTTTCTGAGGATTCTGTACAGGGTCTTTCATGACATTTTGGGTGTACCTCAAATTCTTGCCAAACCCTTTGGAACAGTTCAAAAGAGCTTTGATTGTGTGCAGTCCTCTGAAGTAGGAGGTGCCAAAAATATAAAGGTCTTTTTTAATATTTTCCACAATGTTGCAAAGCTATTAATGTAAATTACAAAAAGACTTTTTGATTACCAAGGCAAGCTACAAGAAGGGAAAATGTGGTGTAATCCATATAAATCACTTGACTAAACCATGCACAATAAATCCAGTGTTGGTGAAGCTGAGTTCCTCTATCTGGTACCACTGTTTGCTCTTTACAATCAACATTTATTTTTTTCATTTGGCATTTGGTGTTTGCCATGGACCCCCTTCACCTTTGTTCACATCCTTGTGATGTGTAGCTGTGCAGCATTCTGGCCTTGTTGGCATAATTTAAAAAAAAAATAAAACTTGAAAAGCAGTGGGGAAGTTGCCACAGAAACAGTTAAATATTTGACCCTGTTTACTGCCAGCTTAGATAAAAATCAGATTTACTTCCTTGTGAAGAATAATTCTTCAACCTATTTTATGTGCACTGACAGTGGTGGGTTTGTTGCAGCCCACTGGAGTAAGGGATTTCATATGTGTTGCAGTGAGGGGAACATTTTAACCATTTGCTCCTGTTTGCTACCTGTTTCCTTCACCCACTCAGTGAATTTCACAGCTGCAAATAATGCCTTAGGTTTTTAGCTTTTATATTTTTAAGATTCTGTACTGCTTTAGTGTGTGGGTCTGAGCTTTATATTAGGGGATGGTGAGCTTTCTGCACAGAGCAGGGAGACAAAACAATTCCTTTCCTAGCTTTGGACCAAGGACAACCAGCCAAATCTCAGGCCCAAGAGCACAAATAATGTGGACTGAAGAGAGAAAAACAAGAAGGATGGGACTGCATGGGCTGGAGCTGGAATTGGACAATTAACCCCAATATGGAAATGGACCAGAACTTATGAAAATGTGACACCTTGTGACTGGTTGTCCATTTTTGTGACCATTTTGGGTCCATCTTGGGTGCAGCCCTGGCTGGGCTCTTGTGCTGCCCAAAGTGGATCTGTTGAGGCCTTTTAATAAATCCCTATGCTATTCTTTAGCTCTGTATAGGTCTCTGCTCTAGGTCAGCCTTCACAAGGCATCAGTTCTGGAGATCTAGCTGGACAAGGCATCACAGATGATATTTCCTAGGCCAGAAAGAACCCAGGCATCCCTGCCTCCTTCCATGTGTCTAGGTCAGTCCCAGCAGGGGCTGCAAGGTGTTTGTCCCTTCCCTGTGTCCGTAATGTGCCTGCTGGGCTCAGCCCCACATTCCCTCATACAAGAGACTGGCTGTGTGCTGGGGCTGGGGTTGGGTCCCTGCTGACACCTGGGAGCAGGTGAAATGTCCACTCCTTGTGCAACGTAGAGAAACCTTTGGGTTTTCCTCTGTGAAAACCTGTTGTTGCAAATGTACACCTGCCTTTCACTGCCATCTAAGGACTTGATTTAGAATCTTCCTAATCCAAATAGTAATTAAAGACTAAGGGCTTTGTTGTGTGGCCTCTGTTAACTGGGAATGAGGTCCCTTCCTGGGAGTGTTTGGTCTGGAGCTGGTGAAGAGTTAGATGTTTCTGCTTGGCTGTAGCATTCCTTCTGCTGGTTAGACTGTGCTTGGTTCTCCTCTCCATGCAGAACCTTCCAAAGGGGATGGCTGAGGGAAGAACATAGAGTTTGTAGATGTGATCATGACCCTCTCTGTGCAGTTGGAATTTTAAGAACTCTGAGGGACTACTGAATGCTCGGGAACCAAGGATTTCAAAGTACTTGCCAGTTGGTGGCAGATTTATCTGGCTTAAAAGATCCTTAAAAAAACCCAGGACTGAAATGGGGACATATGCCTTGTAAATAATGGCCTATGCACTGTGTTCATTTTATTTTTGTTGTTCTATTATTCTTTTAATGATTGAAGGACTTGTCTTCAAATAAAAGGCATTATTTTGTTTATTTATTGGTAGTTTTATTGAGGAATCTTACTATAAAATGTGATAAACTAGTACAGCTATTCTCCCTTGGTTTGTGCATGCTTGGCTGTCTTGGGGTTCATTTGAGTTCTGGACTCTCTGGAAATATTCCTTGGAGCAGCAGCAGGAATGAAGATCTCTCTGGAAAGGTCCCATCTTCAAGAGAAAGTAAATGTGAGAGTGAAGAGAGACAGTGGCCTTGGGATAGCTTCAGTGACTCTGGCTATCTTGGCCTGCACCTGACTCTTCCCCTTTGCTGCTGATGTCCAGGATTCCCAGGGGTGATACTTAAAAACACAGTGCTTAGGATTGCTCTAGTCACATCTCTGCAGGTTTGTGTTGTTCTGAGCTGTACCTGTAACATCCAGAGGAAAACCTGAAATAACTTAAACCCTGGGAAAGGATAAATGTTATCCTTTCTAGAGTTAGATAGATTTTCCATCTGTTAGTGGTTCTCGGATCTTCCACCGCTATCCTGTGCCATTGGCTGAAGAGCAGAGTAAGTTGGCTTAAAATCTGCCTCCTACACAATGATGTGACATGACAAATGCCACCACCCTGAGACACCAGCTGCAGGATTTTGGAAGTGAATCAGTGCAGTGAAACTGATTATAGGTTTTTGTGCAGGAAGTCAAGTGTATGAGATGTGATTGATTAATATTGCAAACCCTCAGTAGGAGACCCACAGAGGCTTTGGGGTTTTGTTTCAGAAAAGCACTCACAAATCTGACAGAAGATGTCAGTTCTAAGGTTCTCCAGGTTCTTGGTGGTACAGAACTGGGTTATGAGAAGATTTTTTCATGAGATTTTGGATTCACATACTGGGAGCCCTTGCCCGTAATCCCATAGATACTCAGCTAAGCAAACTCCAGCCTGCAGGTGATGGTGACCAGGAGCTGTGGATCCCGAGCAGGGTGGATGCATTGTGGGTGGCTCAGTGAGCAAAGCCTCTGCTCTGCTGTGTGCAGGATGATGGCACCAACCTGATTAAAGCTCTGTGGTGCAGGGCAAGGGACAGCAGAGCTGTGTATACGACCTCAGCCACGATTTAAGAAAGTAAGATTGCCAGACCTTGATGTGGAGCTCCTGTCATCTCCACCACGGAAGCAACCTTTCTGTGAAGTTGTGTTTGCCCTTCTAGCTGCACTACAGGTAAGTATTTGCAGTCAGGTGCTGCTGGGGCAGGAGGTGAGTACACCATCCATTTCTGGCTTGCCTTGCTTATACTCTCTCTGCTTCCTGCAGTGTCATTGAACTGCTAGCTGCAGGTGCAAGTTGGTGTTGAATTTTCCAATTAATTGTGGGGTTCCACAGCCACCTCTCCATCTGGCTCAGCAGGCAGTCCCTGTTCAACAGGGGCCCAGGGCACAAACCCTAGGGTTTGACAGGCCAGCAGTGAGATGTGTTGGCAGAGCCGTGCTGGAGCTGCAGGGTGTTCACAGATCAAGGCTGAATGGACTGACACTGCTGTGTCCAGGGAAAACTGCCCTTTCTCTCAGTGCTGGCACTAACTAGTCCATCACTTTGTGTGCCAAAGCTGGTGAGGGCTGTGCATGTGGTAGTAGAAGAAGCAGGGCTGAACCTGGCAGCCAGGAGTGCTAATGATTGTAATCCTGCTGCACTGACTCACTCGGCAACCTCAGGTTAATCGCTCGACCTTCCCTGGCTGCTCTGCTGCAGCTGTGAAAATGGGCAAAAGTGAAATTTCATCAGCCTCCAGATGCTGAATCGGAGCTGCGTTTGCTTGGGGAAGCAGCTCATACAGAATATTAATATCCATCATAAGTTAAAAATGGGTGAAGGTGGCTGGTTAGCTTGTAGTTTGTTAGGGATTGTGTCCTCCTGAATGTGACATTGGATTGCAACCTACACTAAAAATGTATGTTAAACTTTTAGTTTATTTTGCTAACTGTAATGTTTTGTAAAGCAAAGCATGAGGTCCTTTTCAATCAAACTTTCTCCAAAAGGGGAAGGATATAGAGGCAAAAACTATAAATCCTTTCCATTTGACAGCTCCATGTACGTCCCCTATTGTGGTGTTTGAGCTATAGTAGATCCTTGTATGAAAGACTATATGTTTTATTTATAGATATTTGAAATTAGTTATGGGGGAAAATGAATACCAAAGGCTCCAGGCCAATACAGGATTTTTCTGTAGTGTGAATGAAGGCTGCTTTGCCTTGGTCCCCAAGTATTTCTTGAATAATTGTGGTCTGGAAAACCAAGTACATGTTGAGTCCATTGCTGTGTTTCAGCTGTGGATTTGATTTTTGAGATGGGAGCATATAGACTGGCACATGGACTTTGGCATTTAAATAATTCCTCCAGAGAGCTGCGATGCAAGACTTGAATTTAGGTCTAAAAGTTAAAAAATCAGGATGAAGACACACTGAAAAACTGAAATTAACATGTAAAATAATCAGCATTCAAAATAAGCTGACCTTAAACCCTATTTGTTAATAAGCTTGGATCCAAATTTACCCTTAGCGAACATCCCAACGATGTAAAATAATCAGCATTCAAAATAAGCTGACCTTAAACCCTATTTAAGCTTGGATCCAAATTCACCCTTAGCGAACATCCCAACAGTACAGAATGCAGTGAATTTTGGTTTTAGCTTGTTGCCATTTTGTCTGGATGTGTTTGTGTGTAGCCTGTGCAAGGGTCTGGAGTCATTTCCCTGCAGAAGGCGTTGTCTCTGCAGTGGTGTGGAGCATGGCACAGCGCTGTGGTTTCTTACGGGGAGATTTTTAACCTGGCACGTAATTCTTGTTAGCGTTCACATGATATCCATCCCGTTGGTAAGAGTGCAAGTCAGGGCTATCCCCTCAGGCAGACTTCATTTAAACACTCTTCCTAGTGCCAAATTTCTAAGCATTTTTCTCTTCTAATGAATGCATGTGTTTTAGAGCAGAGACCTTTCCAGCCCTCCTCTCCCCTTCCCCCAGTCCTGCCCGTTTCAGTGCCGTGTATTGCACGGGGTCGTTACTCAAATGTTGCTCTGAAGAGTTTCAGAAAACCTGTCAAAATGATTAAGAGTCTGAAATTCTATATTACATTAATGTTTTTAAAACATCTTATTCAACAGACAATATAATATGAAATATAACAAAAAAAATTCAAATACTGGCTCATACATAACACTTCTTGAGGGGCTGCTGTCACATTGTTGAAAGCAAATATTTTGAAAAGTGTGTCTAGCTCTGCAATGTGAGGAAAAAAATTGAAATAGTCTGTGCTGGTGTCAAATCATTTTTTAATAAACTGAGAGCATTTATAGTTTTCAGTCTCCATTAGAAGATTTTCTTGGGCAGATTTGACTGTAAACTCACACAGTTTATTTTAAAAGGGCTTCAAGACCATCTGGGATTTTGAAGTTTGGGGTTTTAAAATATTTTGTTCCTTACTGCGATGAGCAAGAAACTTCTTTGGAAATGCTTCGTGTTGGCTAAGCTGGCAGGGCCATCCAGCTCTTAAAGGGAAACTGACTCATTTAATAATTTTACACAAGTGGGGAGGAAAAAGCCTGGTACTGGTAAAGTAACAAAAGAAATGCCTGGCTAAATATTCAGTGACTTTGAGTGAGAGGAGACAGTGATGCATAAGGTGGGCAGTTCTGAATAAAGACTGCCAGACATGAATCAAGCTGATTTTCACAAGCTAATTGTAATTGGTTCTTTTCTTCCCCACAGATTTAGGAGCTTAAATTTTTAATTTGTTGTCAGAGCTACAGTCCCCATGTTTCTTGTAGGCCACCTTTAAGTACTGAAAGCTCACAAGAAGCTGTCCCAAGACTGTTCAGGCTGAACAACCCCAGGTGTCCCAGCCTGGCTCCAGAGCAGAGGGGCTCCAGCCCATGAGGTATCTCCATGGCCTCCTCGGCACCTGCTCCAAGAGATCCCTGTCTCTCTTTGTGCTGTGTCTGCTGCTGGTTTGTGCCCTGCCTGGGTCTGTCCTGTTCTCCTGCTGTGAGCTGAGGCCCAGCACATAAGGATGGGTGGCTTCTTAAGGTGTTTTGCCCACCAAGTGAGTGCAACCTACGCCTGGTTTCCTTCCAGCGCTTTCAACTCACCTGTTCTTGAAAGCCCCAGTGATGCCATTCCAACCTTCTATTGGCAATTTAGTTAATTAAGCTACAGTTGTTGGGTAATTCCTTACATGCCTAAGATGAATGTTGTGTGATGAAATTCAGCCTTCTTTCTTCTCATCCTACTCATGGAACACTCATCCTTTTTGCAGGGATGTGTCTGAAGACAGTTACCCATCTGCCTCCACCCCTGTCTCCAGACAGAATGATATCATGTATTCTTTTGCAGCTTGGCATCTCCAGGGACTTAAATTTCTGCAAGTTTTGTGGAAAAGAGGAGTCAAATAAAGGAAAGATGAGGGAAGTGGTGCTCTTACAAAAAGACATATACAGAATTGAAATGTTACCCATTCTGAGGCATCATCCTGCCGATGAGCTGGCTCCCAGTGTCAAAGGCTGCCTGTTCTCCAGACAGATAGGAAAGGGTGGGAGCTGGAGAGCCTGGGAGACGTGACTGGGGAAGGAAGGAAAGGGGATGCTGAAACAAGGACTGTCTTAGAGAAAATAAGTGCTGAGATTGGACTGAATAGGACTAAACACAGAAATTTTTAGTTTCAATGTTTGCTGAACTGTTGATGTTAAGACTTGTTTTGAGCAGGCGTAGGAGTCTGGTACACATCCTAGGACCCAAAATTCCTGAACTTTCCTTAAGGTCATTTTGTAGTCTGAGCCAGTCTAATTATTTTATAATGGGATGTAAATTATTTGGAAAACATATTGAACTGAGTGTTCAGACTCACAAATTTTGTTCCATGTTTTACTGCTGGAATGAGAAGAAAGATCTTTTTATCAGGATTTTCATTATTAAATTGGTGGTAATTATCTGCATTTTGAAATACATGAGTGAAGAACAGCACAGACATACTGAGTTATCAGTCTATATCTTTTATCAGAGGAGAGAAAAATGTTGAATATCCTACAGAAGCATTATATAAAGAAAAAAACAGTGCAATTTGCCTAACAAAAAAATACCACGTCTCTACAACTGAGATCTTGGTACCTTGCTCTTACATGAGATAACATGCCAATCTAAGCATTTCAGCAAGTATATGATTTATACTCAGGGTTATTTGTGCTGGAAAAGTGTGGTGATCTGTAGAGGAAAAAATCAGACTTGTCATATGAATTCATTTCAGCACAAGAGTCAGTCAAGAGAAACATGAGAGAAGTGTGTGTGCGAGGGGGACTCACTGCCAGGATTTACTTGCAGTCATTTTGTTCATCTGTGATTTCCATTGCACTTTCTGTTTTGAGAGAATTTCCTCCCAAATGGCTCGAACTCCAGTTTAGGTTTAGTGAGCATTACTTAGTGTGCAGGTTCCCAGCGTGTCAACAGTCATGAGCATTGTCATGTTCCTACAATGTTGTTGCCTCTACCATCTTTTGATGATCCCTTTCAAAGTTCCCATTTAATCCATTCCTTCACCTTTGCCCAGCAGGATAAGAGAAGTTGAATTACTGCACTAAATCCTCATTAGAAAGCTCCATAACAGATTATTCATCTTTCCTCAGTACTGGTTATATATATATTTTTTTTTTCTGACTATTTATTTCCTGATTTCATAGCTTCTGAAAGAGCTGTTTTGAAACAACAAGTATAGGTTAATGTGACTGGCAACGTAGAATTTGCCTCAGATGCTTCTTGAGACTCTACATTTTTGGATTGACCAGAGATTTAATTGAAAGAATGTTCATGAGTTCTTAAAAGCCAGGAGAAAAACAGTGATAGCTGAAAAAAACCCCCAAATGTGGCATTTGAGTTTGACATAGATTGTCTCCAAAGTGGTGTTTCAACAAAAACTTCTGGAAAGATTTTTTTTCAATAAAACAGTCTACATGCCTCTGTGGAAATAATGACACAGAGGTTGGTGCAGGAGCAGATTGATAGTGCAAGGGTAGAAAAAGTGTAGGAAACTTTGTGCTTGTTAAATGGCAAATTAGATTTTGTTGCTGGCCTGTTAAAGAGCAGATGTACCTGCTGGAAGCAGCTCTGTGAGGAGAGCCACAGGCTGGAGCTCAGAGTGGTTCCCTGCAAGGTGAATTTTTCCTGAGTGGCTGTGTAAGAGCCCCTGGCCCTGGGGGATTTTTTGTCACCAGGGGACACTGATGTCCTGCTAGCACAGCCTTTCCCACTGGCCCATTGAAGAGTTTTTAAGAATTTTTAGACTTTTTGTCACGTTTTTCTCAGGTGAGGAAAGAATAGACAAAATGTGTTGCTAAATTATTTTGGCAAGCAATCCCAAGAAACCCAGCCATGGCATGGCTGAGGTCAGGGACCAAGCTCCACTGGGCTGGGTTTTCCACTTAAACCACTAAAGCACACTTTGGAGGCAGCTGGCAAGTAATGTGCTGTCAAAGCTCTTTTTTCTCCTTCTGTCCTTCACATTCTCTATGTCTGTCCTTGTCAGCCAATTTATCATGACTGTTAAAGACTAATTAAATCTCGTTATGGTGTTTTGAATGTGAAGAGTATCTAGTGCTACTAAATAATTCTTATGGGATTTTACTCTCAAGTGATGCAATGTTCCCCTCACATACAGACATCATCCTCTCCAGCTTAAGTCCCCTCTGCAAATCCTATGGCTTCACTGAAATAAATAAGTAAAATTTATAAAAGAAACCCATGTGCTCTTCAACCTGCAAGCTCTGGGCATCAGGTATCCTTTGAAATTAAAATTTCATCAGTGTGTCCTGCAGCAACTGCAGGAGGTGTGTGGAAATGAATTTTGGTGAAAATAAGCTGTGTTTTGAATACAGAGCTGAAATAGAAGAATATTTTTACGTCATCATTCTGGAATTTACTGTCTTTTTCATGAAGATGGTTATTAATAACAAAGTCTGAGGCCTTCATTCTCATAAGAACACTCTTCCTTAGGAACCATGTTAAGGTATTTAGGTACCTGGTAGTCAAGGGAAGGGAATTGTTTGAGTGTGGAGATTGAGGGAACGGACAAAACTAAATTCGGCTAAATTGTGACATTAAATGCCTCAGGAAATGCACTAGAGACTCAAAGTGATGTAAAATTCTGACTTCTGGAACTCTGCTAGACTTGATTTTCTTGCCCAAATATTTCTATACAGTAGATACAGATTCCAGGATCTGATTCTTGTGGTGGCTGAAGAAAAAAAGTTTGATTGTCACTTTTTCTCTGCAGTTGTGTAGTTCCACTAACTTCACCAGAACCTGCTCCTGCTTAGCAGCTGTTTCTGAGAGCTGTAACTTCCAGCTGTGACCTCTCTGGTGGAATGGTCTCATTTATCGAGTCTCAAAAAAAGCCATCGTCTTCCATCCCCATGAAATGATAAACTCAGTAATGTGACACAAAGACAGTGATTGTTCTTTGCTGTTCCACACTTTGGAGAACAAAAGGAAACTCAAGCCCTTAAGTCTCAGGGTTAATATCAACCAAAAAAAGGGGAAAAATATGCTGTGTCTTAAAGGTGATGCACCTTTCCAGCAGTTCCCATTTTTCTTTTATTTTCCATTAGTGAATGTCTGCTCCACTGTGAGGCTTTTCTCTGAACATTTGGAAATATTTTAATGCCCTTAAAATTGCAGATTTCTCTTAACAGGCTGTGCTTTCCTCTTGCTTTGGTATCCTCACACCTGTTTTGCCTTTGGCACTAGGCAGTGGATAATGAGGTTACCTAATGTGTTGACTGTTGGCTCCAAGCTCTTTAATAGTCCAGCAGGATGCCTTTCCTGAACTTGTTTGGGGTTTTTTTTTGGGCACAGGGGAGAGGTGCTGTGTAAGGAGTCCTTCCTTCTAGAGGCCTGTGTTTGGTACTCTTTTCAGCTGAGTTGTTTGATGCATGGTGAATTGAAGGAGAGCTGTGTCTGTTTGCAGTAGGAAAAAGTGCTTGTTTTGGCTTTGGCATGGTGCAGGGTTTATTGTGGGAGGGGGGGTGCTCCAGGTCTCATCCTTTTTCCTACCTGTTGAAACCCATGGCCTTGGAGACAGTGCAGCTCCTGGTGGAAGCTGTCACAGCCCATTCTATGACAGCTGATGAAGCTACAGAATGAAGTGTGGCCTTCTAGTGGAAGAATGTGAACTCTGCCTTATTTCTTCCCAGATTTAATAAATAGGTTAATAACCATTTTTAAAAGTACTGTTTTAGTGAGAAATTTCACCTTACAGTTGTTGATGAATTTGTGTATTTTATTATAATTATAATTTTTTAACACTCACAACATTTATCAGAATAGAAGAATGGCTTGGGTTGGAAGGTACCTAAAAGCTCATCTTATTCTTCCCACCTTGGGATATCTTCCACTATCCCAGGTTGCTCCAAGCCTCAGCCTGGCCTTGAACATTTTTGAAGTCCCACAGTGAGACTTTCTTAGGTGTTGCACCTGATGAATAGAAAGAAGCATGGGAAAAATCTGCAAACCAAACCTTGTTATTTTGAGGTTCTTCCTCTCTTTCCTACAGGAGTTTCAATAATTTCTGTCATGATAATCAGTTCTGTCCCATATCAATGTGTTATATTGTGTCTTCCATTCAAACTGCAAAGGGAGAACCTACTTTTGGTCATCAAACCCACAAAGGGCAGGTAAGGATTGTGGTAGAAGGACTCAGAGCAAACATGGAAAGAGCACAGTTCTGTAAGTGCCAGCTACGCTTGTAGCTCTACCAGATTGGTTTCCTCTGTCCTAGCATGGAACAGAACCAGAAAAATCTAGAAAAGGGCCAGTGATACTGAGAGGTGCAGAATGGAGCAGAGCTGGAGCAGCCTCAGTCTGTCTGGATTGGGAAAGGTGTTGGGAGGGAGAGCAGGGAGGAGCCCCAATGCCTGGTTATTGTCTGGGGGGTTTTCACAGTACAAGAACTGGGGGATGTGCAATAAAATTAATAGGTGAGGTGTTAAGACAAACAAAACCAATGCTTTTAGATGATTTGCTTGAAAACTTTAAAATGAGACAATGAAGTTATTTTTTTTTTCAATAACACAAGTAAAATCAATGGAATAATGAGATCCCTGTTTCAAGTACCTCTGAAATACGTAGCAGAGCATGTGGGTGTCCAGGCTGTCCTCTCAAGGTACCAAATCAAGTGAAGATTTCCCTGCTTCTGAAGGTATGAATAGACAGCACGTTCTCTTGGTGATATGTAAGTATTTAGAAAAAAACAAGCAATAGAAGAGAGAAAACAATGTATACAGAGAAATGAAAAGATCTTCAGGATGGACAAGTCTTTCCCACTGAAGTTCAGAAAGTTGGTGTTGAAGAATCAGGAAGTTTTTTGGCAAATTATATGAAAGGTATCCTGAAGGATCAATTTTTAGACTTATGATCATAGCATCTTAACTGAATTTCATTCCCCACTTAAAAGTGTAACTGGAAGCAGAACCAGGCTTTATCTGTATTTCATAATAGGGTCATATTCCTACTTTTCAAGTGAAGCAATTATTTTTCTGAGGGTTCTGCAAGTTACATGGAAAAAGCTTGAAAAGAAATCAAGTCTATGTAAGGTTTAGCAATTGTTGTTCAAATGTTCCAAATTTCCCTTGCCCAGTGCAGCATTCAGACCCCGATTCTTCTGGGCAAGATTCAGAGTTAGTTTTGCGGCACCCTACAGAAAAACATTACTGTAGTTCCTAGAATTTGGTGAAAAATGTAGGGGAAAATGAAATCCATATGCTACCCTTTGAGGCAGACCTGTATCCCCCCAGTTACGCTTAAGCTCCTGAATTTCATAAAGCATTTTTTTCCTTGTTAAAATTAATACCACGTTTAAGTTAGATAAGGTCACATGTTATTTAGTCCCCAGTGAAGATGTCAGAATAGAAATGATTTACACTGGAAATAGAATTACTGCTTGTTATTGCAGAATGGTGAGAGGAGGTGGTTGATTATATAGAGATATAATATGGTGAGATACATTTATATATTTTTGTGGAGAGATAACTCTTTGATGCTCTTGGTGCTTTATCTGAATGGCCCCCCCTCATTTTTGAGGCTTTAATTTTTTTTTTAATACTTTTTATAATTATTATGCTGCTGAGAAATGGGTGTAACTTTCTAGAATGAATGAGTTTGATGCATGCTGTGATCTAAGCTTCAGCAGGATTCCTGCCCACCTGCCAGCCTGACCTGAAAAGGCCATCTTTAGAACTGGAAGAGAATTCATGCAAAAGTTGCTTTCCTGATTTCATATTTAGTTATAATCATAGGTGGCCCTGTTTCTAGGGAGCAAAGTAGGCTCCTGGGTTCCTGCTCCTTTTATTCAAATTAACATAAACTGCTTTTTCAGATTATTACACCCTAGATATGGACACTTTGTCTGTAAAAATGAACTTTGAGGTTGGCTGCCTTTTTTTTTTTTTTTTTTTTTTTTTAGCCTTTGCTGAGGATTCCCAGGCACTCAGAGAGGGGTGGCTCAGACCACGTTGCTGGATGTCTGGGAATCCTGGATGTGCTCCCTCTGTGCACTGATCACCTCTGCAGCCTGTGTGGAGTGAGCCCAGCACTCCTGGGAGGTATCAGCCCTAATCCACATGGGATAAAACAAAAATATGTCCTTGTCTAGGAAGTTTGATGCATCCTGGAGCTGAGATCTTGCTGCACATGTGCATTTTTGCCTTTGGGGCAGGGTAGAGAAACTCTTCTGACACAAAAAGCAGAGTAAAAATGTCATCAGGTCTGGAGTCAGACTCGCTTTCATGTCTGACTCACTGGATTTTGACAACACATTTCAGTCTTCTGTGCTTTTTTCCCTTCATATCTGCAGTCTGTTTACACCATGGGATCTGCAGAGAAGGTCTGTTCCTCAGTTTAGACACAATCCCTAGAGCATGGAGGGAGGGGGCAGAGGCTTGATCTCAGCTTGGCCCTCTGGGAAATTTTGTACCGTAAATAGAAGTAGTAAAATCTATCAGGTGATGACACTTTTTGGGCTGAGTTTTTTTGAACTGGAGACCTAAAGGTGAAATCATCTGTATCACATTACCCACCACTGTGCTGTCCAGACACTCTTAACTTTCCATGCACTGACAGATTCCTACTGGAGTAGCACACTCTGTCTTGTGGAAAGATTGCTGCTGTGCCCACAAACCGAGCTGTGTGCTGCTTTGGAAAGCCACCTTGGGACACTCCTCAGGGGCTGCCACCAACCCAGAAGGTTTTCTTAGGCATTTCTAATGTTCAGAAGGAAAAATTAATTCCTGAATTTCAGTGTTATAGCTTTTGTTACTGTGTTTATTTCCTGAGAAACTGTCATGTGGAGTGTTTTTCTCAGATGACTGTTGAGGGCACAAAAAATTGACAGTTCCATATAGGTGATGGCTGGTCAGGGCCACCTTAACACAAACCTGGGAGAATTGTCTGGGCTGTTTTTTACTGTGGTTTTTGTGTGTTTCACCTTTTCTATTTTCTTACTGCACGTTCTCACATTTCCTTCATTCTCTCCATCATTCATTTTGCTTTTTGTTGTATTTTTATCTTCCTGTCCTTTTTTTGCAAAACACCCCCCAACGATTTTGCAATTCCACCATACATTTATTCCCTTCAGTAAGTGTAAATCAGTAATGCTCTTTGTATATGCACAAAGCCATAAAGGTTTGGGTGTGCAGGTTTGCTCATAGATAGAGCAGCCAGTGAGCTCTTCCATTCACCTTCTGAAACATTTTACTCATTATTCAGCTAAGAGCTCAAATGACATTTCCTGTGATGATTTTTGAGTGGTGTTGTTCCACTGAAGAGCATAACCAAACTTAGGGTAATATTTTCAGGGTTTTGTTCACATGCATAGACTTCATGTTTTATCATTATCTTTGAGATTATTTTTATCATTATCATTGAGATGATTGTAACTAAAGCCTAGACTTGGCTTTTGGTGAGATGGAAAGATGATTCAAAGAAAGCATTTTGAAGGTGATCCCTCAGTTTGTCTCCCCAGACTGAGCCATCTTTTCACATGCACGGAGCTATTGCTTCTGCCCAAGTGGAATTTTGATTGAAAAAGCCCGACCCGCCGAGTGCTCGGAGTTAACTACACCTGTGCAGGGGCACCAGCAGCCAAGTTCTCTTTCCCGTAATTTCTAAATAACTGCAAAACACATAAATTCCTAGGGCTGACCTCTCCGTGCATTCCACACGCTTTTGGCAGGGGAACAGAGTTGCCTCCAGCCCAGACGCGCGTCGCAGCGCGGCGGATCCCGCGCAGCAGAGCGCCGCTAACGCTCTGTGCGCCTGCACATTTATATCCATTTCTTCAGGGCCCATAAAGCGGGAGCTGCTGGGGTTTAACGCACAGCTCCACTTTTTCCCGTAAGCATTTCCAGGCCGTTTGTCTCAGCTGGTTATTGGTGTCTCTGGACACGTGGGGCTGGATTGCACCTTGTTAACGTTGGCCGCTCCTCCAGAGTCTGGAGAGGAGGCAGAGGATGCAGAGACATGGGGAACCTTATCCCTGCCGCAGTCTCTCAGCAATTAAGAGAGATTTCTTAGTTCATAAAAGCTGGAGATGAAGGTAGTGGAACCTGAAGAGGAATTAAGTTCTTTCAGTGGAATGGAATTGTATCAGTTAAAAACAATTTCAGTAATATATGATCGTGATCGATCCAGTCTTAAAATAGTGGCCCAAAATGTTTGGCTGGTGCTAATTCTTGAATTGCTGATGTCGAAGGAGCCAAAAGCTTTGAAATTCAGCTGTTGGAGAGTAGGTGGAGCAAGGTGTTTGGGATGTTTTTCTTTCCTTTGAAGGAAATCGCAAAGATATTTATGAAAATATGCTGCATCAGGGATTGGGATAAATGGTTACATTTTCCCTTAGAGAATGCAACTTGAAATATTGGCCCTCATGAAACAGAATGAAGTGATGAGGTGGATTTGCCATATTAATCCCCTTCCCAGCAGAGAAAGGGGAGCTGGTTGTGAATCACAGACGAAGTTGTTATCTGTGTATCTGCATCTGTAAGGATTTCCTTGACTGCTGAACAAAGCCAAACGTTCCTCTATAGCACTTGTACTGATGAGATGAGAAGAGTGTAGAGCCTGGGATTCATCTGGGGACTGATTTAGGATGGGAAGTCTGGAATTCCTGTAAGGATATACCTTTATAAGCAGTAGATCCACACAAGAGAGTCAACAGGACTGGTGATTGAAGGCTCTGTGGGGGAGAAAAAGAATTATTTATTTACATATTTTTTTAAATCTATTTTTTAAATGTTATTTTTTAACTAGTCATATTGTGGTTAATAGTTTATACCTTTTTAACATCAACTGAACAGATGAACTTGTTAAGAAGAAAAGAGAGTTGGCTTTAATTTGTGCCCTGAGAATGAAGAAGAGAAGCTGTTGCTTTACACTGGTGGGCGCAGAGGGAAGTGAATATTTGTGTATGGTAATTAGGGTTTAACTATCTTAAGAGCTGATATGAACACAGATGTTCCTCAATTGAATTACAAGATCTTTGTAAGGAAAACAAAAAAGACTGTGCAGGTTAAAAGGAGACAGGGAAGCAGCTTTGAAGGTAAAAATATTCTATTTAATGTCCTGCCTGTCTATTTCTCTCCAGGGCATCACACCTACACAGTGCAGGTATGTGGGAAAGTTTGGCTTATCGTGCCATGCTCAATTAAAAAAATCAATTAAGTCTGATGTAGCCTATTTGGACAGTGTATGCATACTGCAAATCATATCTTATATCTTTTTCAAGTTCATCAGGTTAGCATTTTGTTCTCAATTTCTTGTAATTATTTTTCTTTTGAATAGTTGGTACTCACTGCCGTTGAATTATAGTCTTGGCTTTGTTGTCTTAGTTTTAGAGAAATGTTTTTAAGGGCTTTTTACTTGTATTTAAATGTCTTGGGTGCTTTGGTGCTCCTTTCTGTCTCATGTAGATATTTGCTTTGCATAAGCTTGCTTTGAATTTTACTTTTTTCCCTGTAGGTATTGCAAGAAGCATGATCTCAGTTCTTCTGGCTTGTTCTGTTAACATACCTGAATACTTGGCAAAACCCCATCATTTGATGATTGCTGAGCAGCTCCAGGTTTCTTTGGCTACCCAAAGGAAATATAAAATTAATTAGCAACATAATTTAGGTTTTTACCTGCCTTGTAAAAGTGCACAAATGTTTGTACTATTTAGAGGCTTCTGGCTGCAATCCTGTTCTCCTGTTTGAGGATATCAAATGCTGAAATTCAACTGAATTGCTGAAAAGTTGACAATTAGTACTGGAGATTCTTCTGAAACCTGTCACTGCCTGTGTATTCATTTGCATGTCAAATGGCTTTTGAGGTGAAGTAGATACTAAAAATGGGAGGCTTTTTTATTAAAAACTGTTTTTTAATACTGGGAGTGATGTTTTCCCTAACTGAGGACATTGGCTACCTTGAAGTTGCCATCAGAGTTTTTACCATCAGACCTAAATTGTTTTATGTTGTATGAAATGGCTGTCTCTTCTGCATGATTAAATGCCTGGTTTTCTCATCTTAGTGGGCCATAAAGCTGCATCAATGCTTTTCATTTTATATCAGGCTCTGATACTTGAATTTTGATGGGAATTTGTCTCCTGGAGAAACTAAAGTGAGAATCTAATTCTGTGATGGCCCTTTGTACTTGCAGTTCATTTGTCTTTGTTATCTAAGAGTTATTTCTTGGGTTTCAGCTGATTTTTGTAGTGAGCAATATGATAGGATCTTTCCTTTCTTCCAAGGTTCCTTAATCTGATTTTCAGGAAGAAGCAGTTCCGACTGCCTTTTATTTCCTTGGCAGGGGACCAGCTTTAAATGAGGACATGTGTCCAGACAGCAGCTGGTCCATAAGATGCTGAGCAAGAGCTGACTCAAGCCCTTCTTTGGGGTGACACACGCTCTCCCAGCTCCCACTTTCCAAGGTTCCATGGTAACCAAAAGGTCAACCTTATTCCCTCAGCAGTGGAAATCAAATGAAACTTTACAATCCTGAGCATTTTTCATTCATCAAATCCTTCAGGGCCCATTCAGGGCTGGTGTACGTGTCCGGGTGGATCTCTGCCTTTCCATGATCCCTCTGTCGAGCTGGGCAAATGTGAGGGCCAGATGAACACCCAAAGCTGTCCTGATGGCTCCACACACAACTGCAGCTTCCTTGAGAGGGGGTGGAGCCTTCCAATTTTTATTTTGGCTGTTGTTGTTGAAGCAGGGTTATTAGATGTGCATGGAAATGTGCAAAAACCCCTTTAAAGGAAGGTAAAGCTGGTGGTGTCCTGCTCCTAGCACTGCTGATGGGTAGGGTTTGATTAGCTGGGTAAAATGGGAGAATCTGTTTCCTTGTTTGCCAAACTCACTGATTGGTAGGGTCAGAGAAAAGCCAGCTGAAACATTCTGAGTGCCACTGAGGGATTAGAGCACCTCTCCTGTAGGGAAAGGCTGTGAGAGCTGGGAGTGTTCAGTCTGGAGAAGAGAAGGCCCCAGGGAACTTTGTTGCACCTTTTGGTACCTAAAGGGCTCCAAGAGAGCTGGAGAGGGACTTGGGACTGGGATCTGCAGTCATAGAACAAGGAGAAATGGTTTTAAACTGCCAGAGGGCAGGGTTAAATGGGATATTGAGAGGAAATTCTTCCCTGTGAGGGTGGGCAGGCCCTGGCACAGGGTGCCCAGAGAAGATGGGGCTGCCCCTGGATCCCTGGCAGTGGACAGGGCTTGGAGCACCCTGGGGTGGTGGAAGGTGTCCCTGCCCATGGCAGGGGAGAATGGAATGAGATGGGCTTTCAGGTCCCTTCCAACCCAAACCATTCTGTGATGCTATGATAATAAATAGCTCCTTTGCTCTGCTTTTACACCAGTGTTTTCATATTGACTCATGTCTCATACAACTGTGAAGTATTCGATAATGAGATCCAGTGTGGCCAGAGAGGCTTTGGAGCTCTTTTTAGAACATGGTTACCTAAGAAGTTCATCGTCACTTTTCTGTGGCCCAGATTCAGTGGCTGATCCTTTTTTTTTTCATAAATGTGTGTTTAGCATAACTTCATGTGACCTTTTGAAAAGATATGGGTCTGCCCATTCTAGGGAGTTCCAACTTAAAATAGACAGCTGGTTAGAAAAATGCATTACTTACAGGTTCCATGAAAAATTTTGAGTGTTTGTTCCAGATACATATATATGTATATATATTTACATACATATATATATATATATAGAGAGAGAGAGAGAGACAGATATAAATTTTAAAATCTTATCTGGAAGGCAAAATGTGTCCATTCCATTAAATAAAATGATTTATGATACTGTTGCTTTTAAATTTTTTGTCACCTACAGTGAGAAAAATGAAATGAATAGAAGGGACAGTTTAAGTACATGGATTATACAGAAATAAAAGTAAATATCTAATGTTTATTCACCATCACAAATAATATCAATAAATGAAAATTGGTTTCTTTATACCAAAAAGGTGTTAGATTGGCTCTGAGGTAATCAGCCTGGAAAGTCATGCTGATAAATGCCTTTTTGCTGTCCAATTGCCTTAACACTCTACTTGGCAAACCTCTTGTGTTTTGTTCCTCACAGTAATGGAGGTGAACTACATTGGAGTGTATTTTGTTTGGTTTTAAAGTTAGAAAAGTACTTATCCAGGTCTTGATGTAACTGTCTGTTGTTAATGGTAACCTCCAAATAAAAAAGATGGGAGATGAGCAGTGATCATCTGTGACTTCTGGCGCTGCACGAGGAAGGTTCAAACTTGAAAAAAATGGCTTCTCTTCCTTCTTTCTTGCCCTTTTAGTTTAAAAGTGTCGTTTTATCAAGGTAAATACTGCAAAGATGAACCAGATTTTCCTTGGGAATGAATGTGCCCTGCATTTTGAAGTATTTGCTGGTTTGATTTTTTTCCTTGTGATTCATGTTGAAGTGAAACCCCAGTGCCCTGCCTTGCTTCTCATGCACATTGCCCCGGCTCGTGTGGCACAGGAACATGGGAAGCACAAGCTCAGTGCCAAACATCTCTTCTCTTACTGAAGCTAAAAGTGGGTGCTTTCAAGCACTGAAACATCCCCTATGTCCCCAGAGGGCCATTGCAAAGGCAGTTTCAAGACTTTAGCAACAGAAATAATAGAAATTATTTGCCCAGGGATTTGAAGTCATTGTACCTGGGTCTCTTGGCTGTCTTTGGGGCAGAGGTTGTCGCTTCAGCAGAAGGAAATTAATGATTGCCCCTTGAATTGGTCCATTGCTTCTGTTCATTTTGTATTTTTTATGGAGATTCTTCCACTCTTGAGTGTTACCATAAAGGAGGAACTGGGAAATTGGAGGCAGGGCTGACACCCTTCCTTTTTAGCAGCAAAATGGGCAAAAAATGCTGAGTGTGTTCTGTGTGCATAATTCAGTGGTGAACTCCCTGATGGCCCTGCCACATTCCCAGACACTCCTCCAGGCTTGTACAGCTTCCAGCCCTATATGGGACTTCACCAGGTGCCAGAGGAAACAGCCCCACATTTCCTCTCTTTGGAAATCCTCCATCCCCCAGGGAAAGCAGCAATATTCAGCCTCCCGTGACAAATGCTCTCGATGACTTTTTGCTGACACGAGACCATTTCTCCCGTGGCCTCTCATCTTCCTGCTCACTCAAGGCTGCTGTAGCTCTGTTCTGACATTTGTGGATGTGTAACATTCTCCTGCCAGAAGTCTCAGTGTCCTCTGCACAGTGGTGTTCTCTCCTTGGTCTTGGGAGCAGAAAACAGGAGTAATATTTCTGCAGCGTGTCGGTCTCCTCCATGCCAAAGCAACAGTTGCCTGTGTTTATCTAAAGTTTATTTCACTGCCTTGTAAAATACTCGTTTTAAGCAGCAATGGGCTTTCAACACCACAGATCAGCTGAACTTTGCTGCAGATTCTGGTCAGAATTTGGCCTGCTCTGTGTTTTCTATTTGGTCTAAAGTACAAGAGATCAGACTTTCAGAGAAATGTTAAACTTGTGTGTATGCGCACATGTGTTTTCTTGCTAAAGTACTAATGATTAAAAAGAGCATTTCTGACAGCAGGAAAGTTTTGTGTTACAGGATATTTTTGTGTAGCAGTCTCCTTCACCTGATCTGTGCTAATTCATTCCAACCTGAAGCGCTGCAAGCACTGACAATCTTTGGAAACATTTCTGAGCACCTTATGCTCTGTTTTGCTGTAGGCTTCTAACTCAGGCTATTTTCTTTCTGCTTGAGGCCTCCTGTCTCGTGTCTTAATCATCTTTTGTTCCCTTAGGCCAGGAGCTGAGTCCAAACCTCAGCCTGAGCTCTTGGACAGGTGTTATGCCCGAGCTTCAGATGGCACAGGAGTGAAAAGCTATATGCTCTAAAAAGTGGCCATGGACTTAACACTGTGGTTTAGTCCCAAGCTGTTTCAGATATTTCCACCTACTTTTCAGTTTCCCAAGATTCTTATGGGATTCTTATTTCTGTAGCTGCTGTAGGCATAGGTTTTTTTTCCTCTTACACAGTGCTTCAGCAAAATGCTTCCCCAGAAAAGGGAGCAGAGATGCCTGGAACAAACATTTTTCAAGACTTTAATCATTCCGTGGAAATACAGCTTTCCAGTGATGAGCTGAGACCTGATGGCAGAGGTAAAAACAGAGCAGCGCTTTTAGAAACAGCTTTACTGTTATCTAGGATTGTGACTTTTTAATTTCATCAGGGGTTTCATCACATTTCTGGGTTGCCAGGCTTTATGCATTAGGTGGTCTTATCTTCTTAGGACAGGTCAGCACTTCAGTACAGCAAGATAAGAGATTGGTCCACTGATTGTAGTTGGATATCAACATATTCCACAGTGCTCACAGACGTGGACACTGCCATGACACCATCCTGGTGTCTGGCTAAGCTTGATGCAGGGATCCCACCCACAGAAGTCCCTCAAAATGCAGTTCCTGAAATTAGTGGGAGGACAGACCCTGTGTCTCTGAGCTATCTTGTGTTCTGTCATCTACACTGCATTTTTAAAATCCTACATGATTTTCTTTATTATTAAAATAAAAGTCTGGAAGTGAGTGAATAATAATTTGTGAACCTAATAAATATACTTATTTTCTACTGCTTTTGGTGGCAAAGGTCTTCTCTCTGTTGGCTTTAAAGAGCAATTAAGCTCAACAGTGACTCAAAATTACACTTGCACAAGCTTGGAAAGACTGTAAGTAGACAGGTTCATCCCATTTCTCCTGTGCTTTTCTATCCCTCTACACTTCTGTAACGATATATTGTAAGATCCCTTTTTACATATCTTTTTCCTGTAAAAAACCTTTTACTGTAAAAGAGGAGATTATGTTCTGGTAAATATACCTGCTACTTCCAAGTAACAAAGTCGTTAAAAAGTCAATAGGCCTTTTATGTAACTCCAGTCTAATTCACTTCTCTTGTTCACCCTCTCTTCTGTGCTGCTCTGTTCAAGCCAACACCCATATCCACTAAAGCAGGGTGTGCATAGTAGCTCGGGGTCCCAGACACCGAGCTCCAAAATGTATTTTTCCAGCAGCCTTGGATTTGCCTGGCTGGCTTCTTAGCTGGCCTCGGCTCAGGCATTTTGGCTGGCTCCACTGCTGGCTGCTCTCTTAACTCCCAAAGGCTCTGATAATGGGGTCAGCTTGCTCCTTGAGATACCATTTGCCTTTTTAGCAGAGCTCAGATGGAAAAGAGTTTGCACTATTCCACCAGTGAGCTGTGGTTGGTACTGGGAATCACACAGGCGAGGGGGAGAGCAAAGAAATCATCTGAACTCCTGAAGCTGCTGTGTGTCTCATTATTGGTGTGCCTCATTTCTAGACAGTCCTTGTCCTGCTGGGAGCTCCTGATCTCCCCTGGCAGGGCTGGCAGAGCACTGGGGCTGAACCCTGCCCTCAGCCTTCCTCTGGCTCCTGGGGAGGAGCAGCATCAGCAGCAAAAGCTTTTCCAAGGCTGATGGCAGCCAGTGGCTGTGCTGGGTTACTGCCACCACCATGGTGTGACAGAGACCAGGAACTGGTTCTGCTGTGATGAGACTGAAAAATAAACCTTCACAAAAGCCTCTCCCTTCAAAGGAGACTGTGCAGGTTGTGTCAGCTTTTCCTTCTGCACAGGGTACACTGGGCATATGATGTATGTAAAAATACTGCTTTGCAGTAGTTTTTATTTTAAAGGGAATTTCAGTTTCTAGGGCTGGACAGAAGGAGTGAAGAACGAAATGACAGTGTTTCACGGTGCATCAAAACTGAGATCTCTCTTGGGGTTTGTATTTTTGTGTTTTGCAGAATGACAAATTGACAGAACTTGGGTTGAGAGGAGTCTAGATCTGAAAAACTAAGGAGCTGGAATTGTAAGGAATTTCTGCTTCAAAATAGTATTGTGGCCATTACTGAATGTCCTGCTTTGAGATTTACCCCATTCAGATGTCATTCTGTGTTTCTTTACAGTTGGCACTGCCCAGTCCAACTTCTAAAGGGGTTTTTGTGAAAGCGTCTGAGACTTGCATCCATCCCAGAGATATTTTACTTTCCAACATCAATTTTAAAAGCAAATTGTGGCATAAATAAATCTAATTGTTTGCTCAAGCTGGATTTCAGGTTATTGAAGGAGCAGGGAAAGAACCCAGAACTCTTCTGCACTCCTTGTTTGGGTCTCCATTATCAATACTGCCACGATTTAATCAGGAGTTTCCTAACTCTTGGCCAAACTGAGCAGTGATGTAAATGGATGAAATGAACTTGCATTGTTTCCTGCACCCAGGGAGCTGAAGGTTCAGTGGACAAACCCTGAGAAGGAGAGGACGTGTCAGGGAGAAGTCAATCCCAACTGTTGTTCTTTCCGGTACGGCGTAGGGTCGGAAAATCTGCAGCCCCATGAATGAAAGCCTGCACTGGCACCCTCCCCAGCTAGGGGTGGAGGTGGAACAAAAGGAAACTCCACATTTTATAGATTCAGAGAGCCACTACAAAGGCAGAAAAATATTTTGACTCTGACTAAGTAAGGTCTCTGCACGGCTCAAATGATCTCCCAGGAATTAGAAGCTATGCTGAGAAATCTGGGAACAACCCTGAGAAGGTCAATGGTCCTTTTTCAGGCTAATAATTTCCAAACTATTGCATTAACCTTTTTACCTTTATCTAAAGGTCAGCAGAGGTAACATATTTGTGAAGATCTCCTATGAAAATACTTTTTTTTTAATGGCTCATTTTCCCTTTCTTAGCATGGAATACTAGTTGGAAACACCAAGTCATAGGTTGGATAAAACCCCACTTCATATTCTCAGCTCTCTGATCTTACTCTTTTCAGTTTTTAAAACTATTCTGGATAAGGTTCTACACCGTATAAAATCATAACTCATTAAGATTAAAAGGAACAGGCTTCAAGCATACAGATTAATTTATTTTTAGTATTAAACTTACATCTAGCAAAGAACTACAACAGAATGGTTGGAGAGTGAAATTTGCCTGACCCTTTGGGACTCTTTTGAGCTACTAAATTGTAAGAAATCTGCTACATATCTGCTTTGGAAACTTTTCTATGTGGTCCAGCTCTGGAAAAATGCTGTTGGTTCTGGATGGCTTTGCTTTTACGTTTGTTTTTTTGGGTTTTTTTAGTATGAGTGTTGTTGACTGGAGACTCATAAATGGGAACTTATCAGTTGCTTGTAATTTATAGCAGGTGAACAATTGCTCACCACAAGCATGTTTAAAAGAATAAACAAGAACATGACTTAAATATCAGTTATTCAAGATACCCTTTATGTGCTCAGCCAAGATCATCTTTTCTTGCCTTGTTTTTCCATCTTTTTTTTTTTTTTTTTAGTTAACTATGGTGTTGTGCTGGGCAAGGGCTAGTGGAGTTCCTGAGCATTACACCCTCTGCTGCTTGTCCCTGCCAAGGAACAGCCCCTCCCTACCCAGTGCTGCAGCAGCCTCATCCATCTCATACAGATGCAACGTTGCCTGGTCCTTAAAACACTGAATTATTATTGATTTTTCCCCTTATTAGTCCTTTTTATTGTTTTAAAACTATATCAATTTTCTCATGATAAATATTTCCATTTTCTATGGTGTTACAGAGTTTAAGTGATTCACAGAACTCTGAGGAAAGAGATACAGGCAAAGTTTTTATAAAGGTAGAAGAACTTTTCATGGATATCTTTATGTATCCTGCTTCCTTTGGGAAGTGCTGCTCTATTCTTATTTACTGATGTCAATAACAGGAAAAGTTTCACTGATTCTTTACCTAAACTGCACCATTGTGCTGTAGGAAGGGGCTGTGGGGGAGAATGAAGTGCTCAGGTCCTGCAGGAGCTCCACCTGATGTGTGGAGCTCCCAAGAACAGGGGATCCCTGAGACCAGAACTCTTGAACAAAGCCAAGTACCAGCCCCAGCAAGCATGGGCAGGGTGGGCAAGTCTGGCTGGGTCTTCTGCAGAGTGTTGGCTCTGTCCTAGAATCATAAAATATCCTGAGTTGGAAGGAACCTGTCAGGATCACCCAGTCCAACTCCTGCTCTACAGCCCAGCAATCCCACCCTGGGCATCCCTGGGAGCATTATCCAGACTCTCCTGGAGCTCTGGCAGCCTCGGGGCTGTGCCCATTCCCTGGGGAGCCTGGGCAGTGCCCAGCACTCTCTGGGTGAGGAACCTTTCCTGATATCCAGCCTAAATCTCTCGTTCGTGCTGATTCCTTGAGTCCTGCCACAGGCCATGAGTGAAGAGATCAGCGCTGTCCCTCTGCTTCCCCCCAGGAGGATGCTGAAAAGTGCAGTGGGGTCTCCCCTCAGCCTCCTCTTTTCTAAGCTGAACAAACCAAAAGCTGCTCCTCGTAAGGCTCCTCCAGACCCTTCCCCATCCTCATGGCCTCCTTTGGACCCTCCCTGGTGGCTTGAGGTCTCTTGTATATTGTGCTGTGCCATGGCAATGCCTCTGTGCACTGTGCTTTGCTGTCCTACAGCTCTGAGCACAGGGGCTGCTGAAGTTACTGCCCAGCACTAGGAATAACCCCTTAGAACACGAAACTCTTGGTTTTTCTGGTTTGTCAGAGGGTGCTGCTCAGCTCCCCTGGGGTGTGTGCTGCACCTCTGCTTTCTGAGCTTGTGGAGGAAAACATTCACCAAAATTATTCCCCAGCCAATGGAACAGTGTGTGAACTAAACAGCCAACATTCAATTAAAGATAAGGACAAACACAAGACCTCCTTTTTGAGGAGAAAAAAATAATCCCAACTGCCAAATGTCACCCTATGGATTCTTGTTTGACTTTGAAATCCATGCTGCTGTTTCTTTGCTCAGCAAGGCTCAAGGGGACAAGCTGAGGCAGTTCCTGGGGTCTGGCTGTGCCAGGGCAGGGAGCACTCACAGCACCTGCCTGAGTGTGGCCAGAGTCACCTCAGCACGGAGCTGTCACCACTTGCTCCTCACCTGCATGCAGGAATGGATTCTTCTGTTCAGGCTGGGGATGTTCTGTGCACGTACCCTGACAGTAAAGGCACGATATTTGTTGTCCACTCTTAGTTATTATCTGGCAACGTCAAGTGGAAAATACTGATAACGTTAAAAGCTGCAAAATTACAATGTTTTAATAGGCCTTAACCTTGTGCTGCGTGACACCCTTCTAATGCTCTGATTTCCAACAGCAAAGGCAAATTTTTCCCTATTATGTTTTGTAAATTACTCCAGCTGTGGGGCTTTATTTATTTATTGCCCTCCATTGCTAACAGGTACTTAGGCTATAACCCACTTTTAGATCCCAAAAACATCTGATTTAATTTACCTTGTGGTCACCACAACAACTGTAGTATTTGATATTAATAAGGTAAAGGAAAGAATTCCATTGCCTGAAGTGTTCATTCAAGAATTGAGAAAACCTTTCTAATAACAGAGATGTCTAATTGCCAACCAATAGCCCATAAAACCAAAAAATAGAATTTGAGAAAGGAAAACTACAGGGAGAGTGGGATGGGAGAAGGGACCAAGTGAGACAAAACAACAGAAGGGAAGTGGGAGCTCTTGTGCTTGATCAAATGAGGGTTCTAATTAGTGCATTACTTATATGATGATAGGGAAAGGATAATAACAGATGTTCCAGCAGACCTTCCTCAAGGAGTAAAGAAAAATTAGGGGAGAAAAAGAGGGCAAAAAGTTCTGGGGAAAGTTTCTAAATATGCCATGGGCTGCTTTTCTTTCAGGCTACATTTTACTAAGAAGGCCCTTTCCTCTCTTCCCTTTTCTGCCTGCCTACCAGAACTGCAGGATACTCAGTTACCAATGGGAGAAGAAAAGATTGCAGTACCTTTCATAAAATTTTATAGAATTGCAGTTTGATGTTTTCTTCTAAGCTAATTCACAGCTCAGCAGTCTAGTCTGTCTTCAAATATTCTCTAGCTGATTTCCCATAAGGAAACCTGCAAATTGTATAACAGGGATTTGATTCCCAGAAATTAATATTATGATCTCTCATGCATAAACAGTCCTTAATATTGCACATGTGGTTGAAGTGGCCTCTTTCAGAAGGACCTTGGTCTAGACTGAAGATCCCTGTGTGACTGAGATCTTGACACATTCCTTGGTAAAGCCTGTCTGTGAAAAATTTCCATCTCATTTCTAGTTTGAAGGTAGGGACTCGAGTACCTGGTCTTGCTATACCTTTGCTAAGGTCAGGATGACTTACTCTTTCCTTATAAAGTAATTCTGAAAGACAGCACTCAAATTTTTTCTTTTTTTTTTTTTTTTTTTTTTTTTTTTTAATTGATGAACTGAATAGATCAGGATCTTTCAGGTCGTTTAGTAGATATATTTCTCTAAAGTTTTTCTCTTAGTTCAAGCTCCTTTTACATATGGATGCACATTCTAACCCACAAATTACAGCAGAATCAAATGTACTTCTCTTAAGAGCAGACAGCTTCCAGAGGCAAAGCAGCAATAAATAAGTTATGGTTGTGTGTCTGGAGAAACTGAAATTTCCCCCCAACGTGAGGAATGTTTGAACCTGTTTGTGTGAGTGGCAGGCTTGTGTTGATGGCTGAGTCCTCCAGCAGCTGTTACCTGCCGAGGCCAGGCCCCACTCTCAGCCCCAGGGAGATCATCAACCTTTGGAATCTCTGTGGAAAACTCAAGGATCGTGCTCAGTCTAGACCAAAAGAAAACTCTAAGTGTCTGCAAACATATTTAAGGACTGTTAGGGAAAGGACAGGGACCAATTATTTTGATTAGGCAATAAGGCCAGAGAAGGCTTAGGAAAACCACGTGAGAAGGGTCAGTGCAGTGAGGTGCCAGGGGAGGTGACCAGCCCAGGCAGGTGAGAGATTGACACCCACTTTTTGGGGGGAGTTTAGGGATGGTGAGCTCCCTTCTGCTCTGAAGGAAGATGAGGGATTGGTTTGACCCATCTGGGGTTCCTTCTAAGCCTGATGATCCTGTGGGTCACAGTCTGCCAGCACACTCCATCAGGCTTCTCTAGCAACTTTCCAGAAATAAAAATCTATTCACAAAAAGTGTGTGTGTGTGTGTGTGTGTGTGTGCATATAAGTAAAACTCTAAGGGGTAGCAAGTTCTGGGGTTGTTTGGGATCTCTTTGTACATCACAGTGTTTGAAAGGGCCGATCCTCATCCAGCTTCCTCCTGCCTCTGACTGTGCCACAGAACTAAACCTGAGTTAATTTTCCAAGAATATCCTGTATTTTCTTGCAACTCCAGTCTTCTGTCTGTATGCTCATGAATCTTTGACCCTCCTTTATTTAGCAGGTGTCACAGGGAGAAGTGTGAAATTTTTATTTTGCAGGTGTAGAAGGAGGTATTTTTGAGATATTCAGCTTAACTTTTATTTTCTTAAACATCCCCAGTGTTCTCCAGAACTGAAGTGCAACCTTCATCTGAGGAGACTGTGCTTGGATCTGGCTTGGTTGCAGGCTTCAGGATATTTGAAATGAAAGCACTGTGAAACCACTGAAAGATCCTTCCTTCTCCTAAGGACATCACTGCTGGGGAACTGGTTATAGGCTATTGATCTAAAAAGTCTGGGGATTTTGGCAGTTTACCAGTTTAGTAAAAGGAAGGAAAGAGAATTAATTTCAAGAGGAAAGGAAGGAAAAAGATACCTTACTTTTTTGGAAGGAAAAGTCAGGTGCTGAAGTTCATTTTCTATCAGGTTCAGTCCATCTAGGAAGGTTCAAAGTCCTGTTAATACTGAATCATTTATGTGGCTTCATTCACCAGCATCATAAATTCCCGGATTTTGCACTTATAATAGTTTGTTTTTAATCCATCCTTCGCAAGTCTGTCTTGGTGATATTCCACATGGCTGGGTGGAAGGTGGGTTAGAACCTCTCAGCATGACCATTCTTTGGCTGCGCCTTTCAACAGCCACCTTCTAACTGAAGAGAAGCACAGGATTATTTTCAAGACCAGCACAGTAGCTGTTGGAGAGAGGTGTCCACACAGTGGCATTTACAAGCACAAGGACTAGAGATGGCTGATCTAATGAGGTCCAGCTTCTTAAAAAGCTGATGGCCAGACCCTTTATTTGAAAACAGGGCTTTTTGTGCTGCTCTGTGCTGCTTGCTTCCTGTGTTATTGCTTTTAGACACCTTCAAAACAAGCTGCTTACTAAATTTCATACTGTTCTTGTTACACTGAAACTGCAGATCTGTAGATATCAAAAAGTCTGAGCTTTGGTGGCCGTAATTCCACTATAACAGGAGGAGCAAATCAGTAGAAATTGTTTAGAATCTTTTAGTCTTATATTCTATCAAAGAGAGATTTAAATATATTTAACTTGCATCTTTCAATCTGATTTCTCCAGGCAATTATTAATTAAATCCCAGGTTCCTGATAAAATAGGAGAGTACAGATGTCAAACTGATGGTTTTGCAGAGCCCTTGAGTGGTTTGTGGAGGATCAGAATCTGGCTTGTGGCATTCTGTTTATGTTTATATTGCTATTTAGGATTCACATTAAAGACATGTCCAACCCTGTGCTTACCAATCCTCATTCCTGAAATCCCCTTAATTCAGCTTCTCTCTAGCATGAAACTCATTCTCTATATCTCTATAAGATATCTGCACGTCCATAAATAACAGAAATGTTATTTATTTACTATATATTTTCTTACACTTTGACTTTTAGGGGTAATTTTCTTTTGAGACAGCTTGACCACTGTCTTTGCAAACGCACCCATAATCCCCTCCAGCTCCAGCCCCTGCCCTCAGAACCTATTGTGTACAGACATTTAATGTCACGTCTCGCACCAGGCACTGGTTCCTGCTATGCCTTGAGTAGCTATTAGGATTTAGTGCTCTTATGTGGGTACTGCAATTTCAGGCAGTGCCAGGAAAAAACTAATAACTCCACTTTAGCAGAGCTTAGGTTTTAAAAGTTAATGAGGGACACTTGAAAACTGGCAGCTTTTCAGTCTCAGAAGAAAGAATCAGACTAAGTATGATGTAATAAAAAAGGGAAAAATAGAAAGTTCTTCCTTCTTGTCCTGCTGTTTGTGAGCTTGGAGTTGAAGGTGTGATGCTACAGCAGCAGCAGTGGAAGGTCACTAATGCTCCCAGGTGTGTTTTCCAGAGCCTGACAAGAAAAACAAGTTTCCAAATGGACATGCAATGGTAGGAGAGGCAATAAAGGACATAGAACATCTTCTTGTTTCTTATCATTTTTTCTTTTGGTCATTTCCTGGATTTATAGGAGGGAGCATTTATGTGTGTGGGTGTAACTTAAAATAAAATTTTTAAAAGTCCTCTAGTCTGGAAATGAAAACCAGCAGAATTAAATCATAAATATTGTTTAGTCACTGCTGGACAGCCTGAAAATCACAGAAGGATCATAAAGTCCAATGGGAAAGGATTAGGAATATTAGTGGGAGAATTTCTTTAGGCTATAGCAGTGTTATTGCAGAGTTTTTACCAGGGATTATGAGCATTAATCTGTGGTTACATCTGCAATTTACAGACCCCTTGGGACTTCTTTCAGAATGTGGCCATACACGGATAATAAATCACAGCCATGGGATTATTAAGACTTGGACTTTGGCAAGGATGAGGGAGCATTAGGAGCCCCTTTCAGAGGTTAAGGACCTCATTTGCTTTTATCTCCATCATCTATCACCTCTTATTTTGATACTTCTGAGCAGATTTGTACCTTGTCTAATGAAAACAATACTACACAAGTGGGGAAGTGCAGGGAGTTTTTAATTATTACTCCCCATTCCATGGATGTTTCTGATGGAGTGTCACATTCATATTTTCTGAAAAATCCCTTCACCCAGGATTTTTCTCCTGGGAAGATGAGAAGCCTCAGAGAAAAAGGAAAACAATATTATCTCATTGCTTCTCCTGTGTTTTGCTGCTTTGGAATGTGTTTGGAGATTGTTTATCCAACAGGTGATTGTTTCATTGGTTTCTGCTGTGAGTTGTTTTGATTCAATGGCCAACTGGGACCAAGCTATGTTGGGACTCTGAAGACAGTCATGAGTTTTCATTATTATCTTTTTAGCCTTCTGTAAGTATCCTTTCTGTATTCTTTAGTATACTATAGTATTCTTTAATATAATATAGTATCATAAAATAATGAATTAGGCTTCTGAGAACATGGAGTCAGATTCATCATTCCTTCCTGCCACGGGGGTCTCTGCAAATACAATAATGGAGCCCATGTTTAGTGCTACAAAACTGGCTTGTAGACCCAGGAAAACCTACAGGAACGATTTGATCCCAGAATAACCCAGGAAAAAGGGCTGCTCTGGCTGTGGCACCAGCCATGGCGCGTTTGTCCCCGTGGTGATGGGTGATCCTGAGCACTCAGGGTGTCTCTGACTCCCACTGGGAGCTGTCCCAAGGAATGCTCACAGAAGTTCTCTCACACTCTGAGCAAAAGTTCCATCACACTTCTTGCTGGAAGTGGTGGAAGATTTCACTGCAATTACCAGAAAATGGCAGGAATTAAAAAATTTTATCAGAGTCCTGCAAAAAAAATTCTGCAGCCTGGTTTTCCTTACCCTCAGCTGTCAGCCAAAACAATTTGGCAGAGCTTTTTCTTTAACAGTAAAACCTTTCCAGAACTCAACACTTTGTTTGAAAAAATGAATTTTTGCATTGGAAATTATAAATTATGTTGCTCTGTAAGACATGGGGGGGGAGAAAGTTTGATTACTAAGTGGAGAATAAGTGCCACATTTTGGTTTTGTTCTTTTCAGGCAACAGGTTTGGGCCAGTGCTCCATCTGATTTCAGTGAATTACCTCTAGGAGGAGGATTAACCAAAATAAATTAGGAAGATGTGGATACAAAGTGCAGCTGCAGCTGTTTCACTTAAAGCTTGGATATTAAATTCTGGTTTCAGAATCTTTCTAGGCTCGTGATGTACCTGAAAATGGGCTGGGGAGTGTTACAAAATGTGGTGGGCAAAACTGATAATAACGAATTAATATTTTAGTATTTCTTGTTTCAAACTCCATTACTTACTTTATTTTCCTGCTCTGTTGTAAAGACTTTATAGATTATATTAAAATACTTTTTGGACACCATGATAATACAAATAAAGAGTAAAAAATAACAATTAAAATGTGTTTTGCTACCCTTAGAAATGTAATAATTGTGTATGCTTGTGAAGAATCTAAAATGAGTAAAAAACCCACTTAAACCATATCCTCATCTCTAGAGAGAGAGTGAGAGGCATTAACTTTCTTATCTGATTTTTTTCTTACTTTATCCACTTCAGGTTAGATCTGGTGCTTTTTATATCTTGCCTTTTAACTACTCAAGACAAATTCACAAACAACTTTTCTGTCAGAACCAGAAACTCCATGACAACTAAACACTCCCATAAAAGAGATGGTAATTTTTTACCTGGAGAGAAAAGGCCAGACCTGCCTGTGTTTGTTGCTGGAGTTGTGCTAGGGAGGTCTGTGATGGAATGGCTGTGTTAGAGTGGCAGGGCACTGCAGGACAAGTTTGGTTTGAGGGTGAGGGAGGACATGTGGCCCTTCAGACTGCACTGCTGCAGTCACACAGTGCCCAACAGATCTTCATTTCTTGCACACTAAATAGGAAAAAGACTTCTGGATCTGAAGGCTGACTCTTGGAGGAAACCAGGAATGTTTTCCTTACAAAGTGGGCCCAGTGCTCAGCTGCAAAGAGTTACTGCCCCTGGCTCAGGGGAGCTGTGTCCTGAACAGCTGAGACTCTTACAACAAGAGAAAGGCTTAGGAATTGCCCCAGCCCTCTCATAAAGAAACAATGAGTAACAGAGATTGAAGTGGCTGGAGGATGGAGCTGGCTGTGGGTTTGCTCTGAAGTGCTCCCCAGTGCTGCTGGGCAGGCTGTGGTGTGGGCTGGGCAGTGAGGATGGTGCTGGGGCTGTGCTGCTGGGAGGGACAGCTCTGGGACAGCACAGAGGGTGAAGGACACCCTGGCACACCTGGCAGCTCCTGAACTGCGCTGGGAGGCTCAACGTGCTCCAGGACGCTGCGGCTGGGACTGATTCCTGCCTCAAGTATTTTGTAGAGGGAAATCTCTTATTGCCCAGAGAAGTTGTGAGTTCCCCATCCCTGGAAGTGTTCAAGGACAAATTCACCAGGGCTTGGAACAACCTTGTCTGGTGGAAGGTGTCCCTGCCCATGGCAGGAATGAGATAACCTTTGAAGTCCATCCCAACCCAAACAATTCCGGGATTCTGTGCACCCATCTGGGAAAAATGGGTGATAGAGCTGTGGCTGCAGGGTAAGCTGTGTCAGGCATGAGGCAGCTTGGGAGCCTCCAAACTCTTCCCAAGCCAGCTGAAAATACTTGCACACATTCATCCATGCTCAGTACATGAGCCATGTGATATCTGCACATCTCGCCAGTGGAGCACTTTGGGGAACAAAAAACATTGTTTTTGTGATATCCAGTACTAGGCTGATCCAGCTAGTCTGAGATTTTGTGTGACTTTCTCTCATTTTTTGTTGATTGAAGCCAACTCTCCTATCCCTGTGATAGTTACAGAGAACCCTTTCATCCCTTCATCCCTTCATCCTTCCTGGGGATGTTCCTCCTCTGGGAGACTTTCAGTGCAGCACTTGAGAATCAATGGAAGGAGCCAGACAAGACAAGACATGTTGTACAAATATTCCATTTTCATACTTATCTGACTTTCTTGTCATTCACTTTCCTGCAGCAGAGCACCAGCACACCAGGTTTCACCAGCAGTCCCTCAGCATGGCTGTGCTCTGATTGCTCAGCACAAGCTTTCCCATAGAACAGTTTTTAAGGTTTGATTACTTTTTTATTACCTTGAAGCTGTTCCTCCATGTAAATCACAGTAACACCCACCTGTGCATCTGCCACATGAACGGAGTTGTTGGACAGAAAGCTGTTTTGCAAATTTTCATAGTTCCCAACTCTGTGCTTGGGGAATGTTGCTGTGGGAATTTTCATCTGATGAAAGGTCAGTTGGGAAATGTGAGGTCTGACATTTCTGTTTTGCACAGACAGCTATAATTATCGTCATACTTTTTTGCTCCACACTTATTGAAAACAGATTTAAGGAAAGAAAAAAGAAAGCAAAACTTTAATTCAAAACTCACTAGAAGAAAATGCAGGCTATTTCCATGAGCTCCCCAGCCAGAGCTGAGCTTTACATTATTCCTGCCTATAACCCACTTCTGTCCATTGCTGCCTGTAGAGATTCTGGGACATCTCTTTTATCCTGAGACTGTGTATAAAAATATATTTGTGTATAATAAGAAAACAAGGGTGACTTCACTATGTCCAGAGTCCAAAATACAATGCCCAGGGAAGAAATTGGAATGAAATGATGCTTCATCTTACATTCTTCCCAGTATTTTCATTAATAAGGTCCAGCTAGCAAAAAAAGCAAAAATAATTCCTTTTGATCCAAAAAACAAGGATAATTTTTCTCCCTTTCCCAATGTGTCTCTGTTGAGATGGACACATACACACACACACTTGTGCAGAGACAACAATGGTGACTACATTATTACAAGGTGTTCTCAAGTTTTATACCCAAAGCGTGCTCTTAAGTCGTTAGTTACATCAAAACAGCTCATTATGTTCATTGGACAAAGCAATAGCTCTTTGTATTTTATTGGTACAAAGCACTTAACATCAATAATTTATTGGCAAGAGTTTACAACTAATTATTTAGGCACAAATGCTGCTCACTAAGGCATGTATCTTCTAACTTCAAATATCCCTGAAGTGTCCATTTTATCAGTTCCCATGCTAACAGCCTTGCTTTCTTTCCTGCTATGGATAAACCCCTATTTTATCAATTTCTTCTTCTGCTAACTCAGTTGTTTGGCCTGCAGAGCAGCTGCTAAGCCTGTCCACACCAAGGGATGTTGGTTGCCTCAGTGGAAGAAGCTCCTGTTCCATGGCCAATGAGTTTGTGAGTGAAAGGTCCAGGCCAAGGGAGGGTGACGAGCTCCAGACTTGGGTGCAGCAGCCTGTCCCAGGTGGGACCTTTTGGCATCAGCTTTATTTGCCAACCAAACAATGTTACTGCTAACACTTTACTCAGATTAAACTGAATCCACTCAGCAGTGTGTAAAAGAAACAGAACTGGCCTCCTTCTATAGAGTGTAATTCCCTCTGGCTTCATAGATCAGCCTCTTTCCAGGAATCTTGTGGATATGAGGAGCACTGCTTTGTGGTGGGAAGTTCTGCTTTATTATAGCTTTCTGCTCAGTGCTTTCTCTGCTGAGCTGCGTTTCCAGCCCTGCTGTGGATTTGGTTTCCAGCTGGTGCCAAACACCAAAATAGATGTTTATAGTTGTTTGTAGATGTTTATAGATGTTTATCAGGTTGGCCTTTTTGCTTTGCACTTGTGCCATAGCTTAGAAATATAATAAATCTGCCTTTCAGATTCCTGGTACCTGATAAGAATTCAGTATTCTCCTAGTTTAAATCACTGAGATGTGTTCAGATTATCAGAGGAGGTTAAATCCATGCTGATTGACTTTATTCTGGTTCAGGGTTTCTCTGTGGTACTGCTGTGCTTTTATGCTTGGTCTGATATGCTCTGCTGCTGGCAGGGAGCCATGGAAAACTGGCACAAACTCCACTTTGGGGGTTCTGGCTAATTTTAGAAACATCTGATCCCGTGCCCACACCTGATCTGGATCAAATTGTGCCATGGGGTGATCTGGTAGTGCATGACCTGGCATTGGTGCTGGTGCAAGTTTCAATAACCTGGAGATGAACCTGGTAAGTTCAGACTGATACTGGTTTCTCTCCTGAAAACAGGTCTACAGACATGTGAAGGATCTTGCACAGGATAAAATAGCAGCACTGTTACATTTTCTGAGCTGAAAAATAGCATTATTTAAACAAAGTTCCTGTATATAAGTCACACAGTCCTAGCAGTTATTCAGTACTTGAACTTCTCACCAGTTTATCAGCCTTTGTCTTTGCAGAGTGTCATGCAGCCATCATTTTTTTATTTTAAATGAAAGTTTTATCCCTAAGTCGGTGTGAAACTCAGTTGCAGGTACCAGAACAGAGCCAAGGTGGCAGGAGGGGGATCTCTGGCACAGCCAGTTGTTTTGGGCTCAAACCTTTGTGAGAAAGCACAGGCTGCTCCCTGCCAGCCCTCACCTCTCTGCTCTGCTGCCTAGCTTCAGGTTGTAAGACCTTTATCCTGAATAAAGCCTAGGAAAATACATTAAAAGAAAGGATTGTTGCTGACAAAAGTCCATTCTTGCTGTGACAATCTCTTCACTCTTTTACTCCCGTTTGCCAAATGTCTGGTTGCTATTTTCATTTGCATGGATGCTACTTCATGGCCTTGCTGTGCCCACTCAAAGCATTCCCAAAACTCCTGTGGGAGAGCAGACAGCCTTAAAGAATGTTTGAAGGTTAGAGAGTAGTGGTTGTTGGTTCATTTTTAAACTTTGTCTACGTCTTTAAGGAAGTGCATCTTCCAAACTCTTTTTAGAGAATTTTAAACATATTTTTCTACTAAAAGTATTTTTGCATCTGTTCTTGCTTTTTCAAGTTGGTTCTGAGTTTAATTCAAGCAGAATGTTTTCATGCTTTCATCTAAAAATAGTTTGCCTGCATTTTTTACCCATTAGTCCAAAAGAGGCTGTGGCTCTGTTCTCCCACCTCATCATCCTGTTCTTCCTCAGAGGGCAGCAGCAATGCCAAGCTGTAAAGATCCATTCCAGTGCTGCTGTCCGGCCTCTCCGAGCAGTCACACGGAGAAAGTCACACTTGCAAAATCCAGCTGTGGGTTTTGGATGGGGTTGGACCCATTGAGGAGTGGCTGAGGTGTCTCTGGTAGGTTCAGTTCCTCTGTGCTGCTGCTGCAGTGCAGGCTCCTGGAAATGCTTGGTGATGTCCTGGAAAGGAAAACTGAAAAATGGGATATCTGGTGTCACACTGGGAGCACATGACCCAAGGAAAGGGAGTCATCACTAGGAACCAAAATATTGATGTTTGCACCAAAGTGTGATTTCCCAGGAGCATTGTGAGTGGCTGCACAGAGATTAGGAAACCAGGAAATCCCATCAGCAGAAAGAACAGCACATGGAGGGAAACTGCTGCGAGTTTGATTGGTCCCTTAGAGCTGAAAGCAGCTTTGGAAAAACAGCCGAGGGACACCTGCTACCTTAATGCGGGGCTGCACAGCAAATAACTGCTAGGTTTGTGTTCTCAGGGACTGAGCAAGAAGTCCAGTCCCTGATCAGCCTGCAGCTCCTGCTCAGCCTGGCCCTGCAGCCTGGGAAGTTGGCAGATTGTACAGAGGCAAACCCCACACCAGGGAACTTCCCCAGGGCTCCCCTTGGCACAAATCCTGGCAGCCTGTGCTCGGTTAGGATCAAGGCTCCCAAATCCACCTGGGGACCATTTCATGCCTATCCCAGATACTTACTGATGACATTGCAGATGGAGCTGAGAAATTTCTGCCTTTCCCCAAAGCCATGCTGAGTGAAGTTATGCTTTTGGAGAATGTTCCCATTCCCTCACAGATCAAGTTTGCTGTGGGCTTCCTGTGGCTGTTGCATTTGGGGAGCTGGGTCTTTGCATACTTGATTGGGTGAGTGTCCATTTTATTTTGTTAATCAAGTTTTCAAATGATTCTGCTACTGCTGTTGTCTTGAGACAATGTTCAATTAATTTGTTTTGTTTCCATATATTCATTGACTAATTTCTGTGCTGCTCTACAGGGCCTGGCTGCCTGAGTTGTAACCCTTCTTAATTTCAGTTTATGTGACCTTGGAGTCATCTGTAAAAGGTATCATAACTTAATGATTTCAGAGCTTGAGCCATGAAAGCTGAAGTGGTTTGAAGGTTAATCACAGCACACAAGTGACCAAACACCTCTGGGTTTGCCAGACCATTTGGAGTTTCATTGACTAAGGGGCAGCATCAAGGATGTTCACTGAATTTGAGTGTAAATTGGGATTTAAATGACTGGGCAGGTAGATGGGGCCTTCAACAGAAGCACAGGAATCTCCTGGATGGTGCTGGATGGGGGAGGAAAAGCCATTGCTGCGTGTGATCCATGAGTGCCCTTCCCATGGCTCTGGGGGATTCAGGAACCCTCTCTGTGTCTTGCTGAACATGTTCCTGCACTTGCTTGGCCTTGTTGTGACTTTCTTTTGTCACAGCCCTGCAAAGCTCCTCACCTTAATTTGAACCACATGCACTGGGATGGTGTCATGCTTGGAGAGGAACCCATCAAACAAGGCACGAGGGGTGGGCTGGCCTCACTTGTTTTAACAAAATTAAGGAAAACATTTCTGAGAGGATCTTCCAGAAAAACCAAGCTTCCTCCAAGGCTGTGGAACCGAGGGGTCAGCTCATGTCTCTCACTGGTTCCCAGTTACCTCTGAGGGAAAACCAACTCAGACAGCATTTGGATTTACAGTGAGCTCCATTCTTTTGTTGCCCGTCCCTGGTTTTAATTAAGGACATACACAGGTGGAACCATGAGCACCAGTGTCTTCACACGCTTTTACAAATGATTCTGCCCAGTGGAGATGTTGCTGTTCATTTTGCTGACACATCTGATTGTGTGCCCCACAGGTTCTTAAAAATGCACACGAATCCTCAGTGTTGTTCTGCTTAAGTTACTGAAATGAACAGCAGTGTGAAGGAGGAAATCGGTGGTGGAGGGCATCAGAGGAATGATAATCCTACCAGCTAAAGCAGTAGGAAGGGAAATAGTGGAATGTTTTAATTACCAGATGTTAAATCATTATTTCTAGAGTGATGTCTATCACAGATGTTTTTCTGAGGTCATACCATTATTCAAACTTTAACAGAGTTGTTTCAGCTTTTCTGAGCTATCCTCATATCAAATTCTTCCTTAATAAGGAGTGAAACAATTTGCAAGATACTGTAAGTTTATTTCTGTAAGACACAGAAATTGGCTAGCATATTCATGTAAATTTGTACATTTATAGGTTATGTTACATCTGTTTGATTAGTCACAAACAATATTAAAGTCCTGGCAGAGACAGAGGAGAAATTCAGCAGGAGAAATAAGTTCTATTACTTCTGAATGTTTAACTTCTACATTTTTAATGAAGTCTGTCTAGTTTAATGATGTTATATAAATCTAGTAAAATACATATGGATTCTTACCATGAATATGGTTATTTTTTTAACTGAGCTCCCATCATACAACAAACCAGCAAGTAGATATTATATCATGAATAATATTATTGCCCATCCAAATTAGCAAATTTCAAATGCATTTTTGCAGTTCTTTTACATCTAATACCAATATTAGCTCTTCATCATCATCTCTTTTTAACCATTCCAGTTGCATCTCTTATTAAATGCTGCATGGTTTATGGTTACTTTTTCACTATTTTAACCCAAATCTGTGTTTCTGTTCTGACATCTGTGTTTCTGTAGTTCTGGGATTTTATTGTGTCATTTTGTGATATTCTAATTTATGCATCTTGCTTTATAGAAGTTATTTGCTACAGATAAGTAGCTATATCTTGGTTTAAATTGGAAACTCCTTGATTTTAGCTACAGAAAACACACATTTCAGCCAGTAGCATGTAATTCCTAGTCTTGAACTGATTAGAGAAGGTATTGAGATAGAATTTCCTCTCATTTTTAGTGACAAATTTCTGTTTATTCCACAAGTGCCACCTTCATTGCTGCTGTGTGGGCTCATGTTTAAATCCCTCCCCACAGCTCTGTTGTTGCAGAGGCTGCAGATGGATGAGAACAGGCTGCTTACAATGGTCAGGCCTCTAAAATCTGCTGAAGCCTGCACAGGGGCTACCAAAATCTTTGAATATATTTGATTTTATGGTGAACAGACAAAAAGACTGCTGGCACCCTGTTTTGCATTAAGGAATTGATTTTTCTGCTTCTAATGTTTCTTCAAAGTAATCAACAAAACTTCTAAGGGGTGATCCCACCATAGAAAGGGGGAAATTTGCTTTAGGTGTAAATTGAAGCCTGTTTTGACTGAGTGCAAGAGAGGAAGGATTTCCCTGCTGCCAGTGGATTTCTGTCATCACCGAGCAGGGCAGAGGAGCCATGAACACAAGGCATGGCACTATAGTGCTTCTTCACTGCCTCTGCCAAATTTTAATGGCATTTCTTGGCAACTTGGAGAAACTGGATAAGGCTGAAGTTGCAAGAGGCCCATTGTAGTGGCTGTAGATGTTGTTTTTATTTGATATCTTCAGCAGATACCCCCCCAAAGAAACATTTTTGGCCACAGTTTTCTGCCCTGATCACCACAGAGCTGAGGGTGAGAAGTCTCAGCCCTCCTGCAAAGTGTTCCCAGCTGTGCAAAGCAGCAGCCCCAGTGCAATCCCAACAAGTATGGAAAAGGGGGATCTTGTTTCCTGGAGTCTGTTTGGTTTTTGTTTATGCTCTTTTGTGACCAAGTAGAGATAATAATTCAACATTACTTCTTCCAACAGAATGTGCGCTAGGAAAGAGCTTAAGATTTTTACTCAATGATTATTGTTTCCTCTTTTCCATATTCTCCAAAAGGCTTTGTTGGCAGGTTTTTTTCTCACTAAAAAGAGAATTATTGGCTAATTATTACCCACAGATGTGCTCCCTGATACCCAGATTCGACTCCACTGGGTGCAGTGGGTGGGATGATCGAATAGAAGAATTGAAGTATTCTTGGGCATCTCAAGTTGTTTTCCAATAAACTCACAATAAATGTTCTATTCCTAAGTGACCTAATCCTCCTGATGTCGAGCTCAAAGCAAAAGTATGACAATAAAACTCAAAACACTTTATTTTGTTATCCTGACACTCCCTTCTCTTCCTTTAAAGATGCAGCTTTCAGCCAATTTGCTTTTTGTTCCTAAATCTGTCTCCAGATCCAGCCTATAGCATAATTATATACTTTGATTAATTTTCAGATGGCAAGGTTATATTTCCATTTCTGTACACGCCTGTGTGTGCAGTTCCTTATATCAGAGCTTTGTCCAAAAGGGTGATTGCACACATCTGCTTCAGTGCTCCTGCCTATGTATTCCCAGCAGTGACCAAGAGACAATTTTGTTATTCCCACCTCTCTCTGGGAAAAATCCTACCTGCAGTTAGTCAGATATTTAAAAAATACTATTAGTTCCTCCTCAGCTTGATGTACAGCTGGTCTCAACACTGAACTGGAGAAGATAAAGTAAAAATTTAATATTACTCCTTTTATTCCAAGGAAAGTGTGGTTATTAGGACGAGGAATGAAGAAGGAAATTTTAAACTTGAATTTTGAGGTCTTGTCTCTGCTTTATGTAGTTGAAACCACATAAATTGAAAATACTTGTGTGTGCTTGAAATGCACTTGAAAGTTCCCAGAGCAGTTTTCACAGAAATGGAGTTTTGACAACATTATCTTTGCCAACGTTTGATTTCCCTCAGACGTTGTACGATGTGTTTTTAGTTGCCACTGTCTGCCACGAGAGTGGCTCTGTTTCAGTGGCACTGGAGTCATTTGTGAGTGTTGGAATGAAATGCTTGGTGTAAAAACAAGGTTTGACACCAGTCAAATTCGTCACCCCTTGTTTGGAGTGTGGTTATTGCTGCTCACTCAGGGCACAGGCAGAAAACTCCTCTGTAGTGCCCAACACTTCAGCAATGTGAAACAACCCCTGAGCTGCTCCTGACTGAATGGAACTGGGAATTTTCTGGCTGTTTTGACAAGGATAATCTGAGTTTTAGCAAAGATATCCTTGTGCCACCAGACTTACATAAAATGAGGATATTTTGTGTAAATATTCCATAGCAATTGTCTCTGTTGCAGTTTGTAGAAAGCTCTGTGTTGCTCACACCTTTTCTTGCTTGAGGCACTCCTAGTGAGGGAATGGTGTGGTTTAAGTATTTATATCAGCTGGGAGGGTGGGCTCTCTTGCCTAACCCCCTTTATTTTGGCTTAATTGTTCTGTAAACCTGTAGAGTTTCATTTTCAAAATCCTTAGCCTTAGCTGCAAGCCCAGCATCTGGTATCTGAAGGATGAAAATCCAAGTTGATCATCCAAGAGGCTCTGGAGAGCAGCTGGTAATCAGTGTGGTACCTGTTGTATAGACACAGGATTTACAGGAGGTGTTCCTGCCTCCAGAGATGTTTTTCAGTGCACTTTGCCTGGTGGTATTTGTTTTTTGCAGTCAGAACTTTCCCTGGCATTTCGTGTGTAACAGGGAGCTTGGTGCCCACCTGCCCTCTTTGCCCATTACTGTGGATGAAGGAGTGAGACCACACCAGCATTAGCACTGATTCTGAAGATTTGGTAATTACAGACAAAAAGCCTGAAGTTCTGTGATTGTCAATATTTCACTGATAATCTGCCAGAAAAACAGAGAACTCTTAAACCATTTTTAGTGGATGCCAACTAATTTAAGAGCCTGGTCCCATGCTGTGCGGGAGCCAGAAAATCTGGTAATCAGAGCAAGGACAATCTCTGTCACTTCTGTTTCCCAGCTGCTCCTCTTGGGATGCAAATGGAAGTACAGAATTTCCTTGCAAAGGCTGTAATCCAAATAATTATGTGGATTATTATATATCACAGTCTTTCTGTGATTTCAAATCTCATCAGGACTCAGGAATGAAAAGTGTTTGTTTCAGGCTATGTGTTCTCACCTCCTAAAAGAAAGCACCAAAATCATAAACAAATCATCTGCCTGTCACCAGAGGAGATCACCAAAACTTCTGAGAGGTGGCAAAAGCCACTTGAAAGTTAGAAACAGCAATTGCTAGAAAAGATCTGACTTTGTGCTTGAAAACAGTCCAACCTCAGGCCACTGCTCCAGCTCCCAGGCTGCCCATTCCAGCTGGGCCTGGCTGTTTTCACTGCAGAACAATGGAAATTAGAGGTAATGGAAACTCCCTGCACAACAGAACCATGCAGGGTTTAAGTGCACCTGCAGTCTCCTTCTCTGTCTGTGGGTCTGTCCTGTAAAAGGTAACATGGAAATGTTATGGGAAAAGGTGGAAAAGACAATGCTACACAAAAGTTCCAACTGTCACAGCTCTAAGTAGGGTAGGGGTACTGTGTCAGGAAATGGAGCACAGTAGGTAGGTACCTACCTCTAAGTGGTACCCCTACCCTAATTAGAGCTGTGAGATTTTGAAGAGGGATTTTGAAGAGTTTGAATAGTTTATTATCCAAAGCAATGGGTTAATCTGAGTGAAAAGCCGAAGGTTTTTGGGGTTTTTTTGGCAGCTTGTTCCAAGAGCTAGAACTGAATATTGGGCCCTTTTGATCTCTGGAAAGGTTCAGCTCCAGACTGTGCAGGCAGCTCTTCCTTCATTGCAGACTGAATCAAAGCTTGAACAAAGGTGTCCCGTTTGAATCTGGGCTCAAATTTGGTTTCTGGGGCACCTCTGTTTGTCAGTGTCCTTGTCAAATCCTCCTCCACACTGCAAAATCTTACAAAAATCTTACAAAGCCACAGAGTGTGTGAGCCTTCCCCTCGTGGATGGCTGGAGAGCAGAAGTGCTCACATGTGGCAGATTTATTGTTGACTGGTGCTGTGGATTTCCCTGGCTCACCTGGCAGCCTCTCCATCTCTAACTCTGGAGTCTGATTTTCACAGTGTATTTTGGATAAAGCAGAAAGAAGTGGAGGAATGTCTAGAGATGTTGAAGCTTTGTGTCATTTGCTGAGGTGTTTGTGTGCCTGATTAATTATTGCTTAATTATAAACCCTCAGGGTCATACTTTTCACCAGTGAGAAGAAAATGTCACGCAGACTGCCAAGAAATATCAGATTTTCCATCCCAGCTGTTTTCTGATTAAATGGCTGCACCATGAATTTAAGTGAGCTGTTCAGCTGCACTTGGGGATGGTTTGCCTTTTGTTTATCCCTCTAATGTCATCTCAAGCAGAACCTCCACTTTTCCTCCCTCTCAGCAGAGGATTTTTTGGTGTCTAGCAGCAGTGGATAGGTGCAGCTGAAATGACACACTTGCTTTTCCCTTTTTGCACCCCAGAACGTTGCTGTGCCCACGCCAGGGGAAGGGGACACAAACACAGTAACACTCACACTATGTACTGGGCAAAGGAACAGTGAAATTCTTTCTTTTTTCTTTTTCTATTTAAAGACAGAACAAAACTGTTCAGAAAACTTTGGAAAGGGTTTAGATGGCTAAAGGAGATGGTGGTGCTCCTGTTCCTAATTTCCCAGCTCTTTTCAAAAGCAGAGACTTAGTCCTTGACACTGCAGTTCACAAACACCGTCAAGTCACTTCCAGTGCCCTTGAGAGCACTGTGGAGCCATGAGCAGCAGAGTTACCACTGCCTGTGTGAAAAATAGACCCTGGGTTTGGTGCTGCTCTCTGCAGAGCTGCTCCGTGGGAGGTGTGAGGGGCAGGTTTGGTCACAGGACTCTTTCTGACACCATATTCCAGAGTAAAAATAAAATGCAGTTTGGAGAATTGCTGACCCCTGGGCTGCTGGGGTAGACAAGGACTTCCAACAAATTCAAAATAGTGACGGAGAACTTGCAGGTGCCTAACAAAGCACGAAGCAAAGACAGAAAGGATGATAGTAAGACAGTGTTTTGTGCAAGTTAAATGATCTTTAGTCTTTTGCAAGAAAGGAGCAGATTAAACTGGGGATTTATCAACAGCAGAGCCATTTAATAGACATGCAACAGGTTTACTGCTGTTTTGACATTTGTCTCTGGCAAAGAACTATCATAAATATGAAAAATATCCATGACAAAAAAAAAAAAAAATATAGGGACCAGCAAGTGACCTGAGAAGAGCACAGGTAGAAATCTGGGTATGAGTGAGCTCTGAGGAGCAGCTGAAACACTGTGGGATGTGTGGTTTAGAGAGTGGTGGCTGAGGGGAGGCAATGCTGGGGTGGAGGAAGGCAGGGAACACACTGCTCTAAGCAAAGGAACATAATAAAAACCAGCAGGTAAGAGAATTCCAGAGTCAGACATTTTTGAAACATGTTTAAATGCCGATAATTGTTCACTGGGAGAGATTCTTTAAGGAGAGTCTCTTGTTGTAGATTGCAAAATCCTGTTGGGATAAACACCTGTTAAATTGTGTGGAGCTGTTCTAGCACCCCATCTGGGGGTGAGCTCCATTTTCTGGGGACTGTATAACGAGTCTGTGCAGAAATGAAACATCACATTTCCATTAAAAGGCATCACAAAGAAAGTTTTCATTTTTGTCCAGCTGTGCTTTACAGGAAACTTAATAGTCCAGAATGATGTTCACTTTGTCTTAGGACAGAAAACAAAGACTATTGTTAGAGCTGTGCTATATCCATTAGCAAGTCACTGCCCTGTGTAATTTAAACTGTGCATAGGAGTGGTTATCTTAAAGGTATCAAAAATAGGAGGAACCTGATTTAATAAGCAAAATACAATTGCTTCTAGCAAATGTCTCTATGTCTACAGGTAGAAGAGAATATTGGCCTTTGCAGGTTAGCCCATGCATACATGTGTGTCAAGGGGCATTTCAAGCCACTGCAATGTCTTGTTTGGAGGATTTAATGCAGAGCTGAGTTTGAGATGAGGTACTTCCACTGTCAAAGGGTCATCATCAACCTGGCTCTCCTGGGAGAAAAACCAAAACATCCCATCTAGCAGCTAGTCTGGTCCAAATCTTTTATTTACTTATTTATTTCAATATTTTCCCTTACTCCTTGAAATGTGCCCAGGACCAAAGTGAGTTATTTGGGGGTTTAGATCCAAAATTTTTGTTGATATTCACTAAATATGCCAATTCCCAGTGTGTTCTATGCTGCCATGTTTAGTCATCTTGCCAAGCACCTTCTTTCTTCTATTCAAATCTGATAAGGTCATCTATAAAAATCTTTTATCAGTACTTCAGAATGAGCTTTACTCATAGGTGTTTGCCTGGAAACTGTTAGCAGGAGAGTTGTGTTTGCTATGAGAGAGGAGAAACCCTCTGCTGCTCACTGCAAAACATTAAATTCTCCTGTTTCTGACCTTTAATATATCAAAATTTTCAGTGTTGACCCCAGTACTTGTCCTTAAGCACCTGTCCCTGCCCTGCAGCTTGTTCTGAATTCATCCACTGTGTCAGTACAGCACCAGCTCTAATGGAACACACTTGGATTTGTCAGCACAGGGAGTTGTTATTCCTGAGTGGAGAGCAAATTCAGATAAATAAACTGCTTCATTTCAGAATTAATCCAAAGGGGAATGGATCCCTACAATGAATCCCCATTGGCACACAGTGGTTCTGTTTGACCAGTCTGTTCACCTCAGCGTGCAGCTAAAATGATTTTGTTATAACACCCTCACTTTTTTTCTTTTTAAAATATTTATGCAACATTTTCTTCTTGAAAAAAACCCGCTATTTTTGCATTAGAGGATTTGAAATTGACCTGTTCCTCAGACATATGAGCAACAGGCTCGTGGTTTCTTCCCCAAGAACTTAATCCTGCAAGCAGAGCTCACATGGAGCAAGCCCTTAGTCACAGAGCAGTTTGTTTTGACAGTCCTAAATGATCCATACAAGTCACCCTTGCTGTACAAGAATTAAGTAATGTCTCCATGTCAACACTTTGTAGAGAGCATGCTGAAGTTAATTTGCACCCCAGGTCAGAGCCCAGATTCTTTCAAAGGAGTGACATTGAGCATGACTGGTTGGATTTCTGTAGCCCTTGGCAGCAGTGTGAGTGTCCCGCGCAGGACCGCTGTGAAACCAGAGCAGCGAGCTGCTCGCAGCCTTGGCCTTCACTTCTGCCTAGTCCCAGAGATTGTCCAGTTCATTTCACTGCTGTCCACATCAGCAAGTGAAGAGCTGTGAAATTGCCAGTGGTAATTGCCATCACTTGTTTGTGATACTTTGTGTTTAAAAGATAAATAAAATTTCCCCTGAACGTCCTAGGTTTCAGTGTGCTGCCTATGACAAAGGAGATCCACAGCTCTTCCTGCACTTCCCTGCTTTTGCTCTCAAAGTATGGAGCCAGAAACTTCATGTAATCACAACTCGGTAGAGAGAGTAAAAATCAATGACAAACATCACTGTAACCTTAATTTTCCTGTCATTTACCCATTTAAAATGATGCTTAGAATTAGCATGCAATCAAGTATTATCTTCAAGAGAAAAAATGATTGTGCAGAGTCAGATCTTTCTCTTTTTTTATGTGAATCATCCCTAATTGCCTGCATTCAACAAAGGACAATTCAGTTTGTATGGAAATGGAGGAGATTTCCAAGGGAGAATAGTGTTAGCTATAAACAGTTCCTTTTTGGTGGAGCCATGATGGACCAATATCAACAGAGCCAATCCCAGCTGCTGGTTATTTCAAATTTATCTAGCAAAAGAGAAAAGACCTGGAAAGGGACCCATTAATACCCATCTTGTTATATTTTGCATAGAATTTTTGATACAGAAAATAATTAATTGTAATTGTGATTTTGCTCAGCCATTGTTCCTCTGTTTCCAGGAAAACTGGCTTTTTTTTCCCCCTTTATTTTGTTATAGCAATAGCATGGCAGTTATCTGAAGTCTTTGTAACTCACCCCAGTGATTTAGATGGGAACTTGCTGGTGAGATCATCCCCAAATTTTTTCTTACTTCATTTTCATCAGCAGTTTCCATGTAAAGAATTTGATGCTGTGGGGATTGGTAACCATATTCCATAGGGATGGAACCCAAACTCACAATTGTAAATATCTTCTGTAGTATTTGCAGCCTTGCTGCTGCCAGCTGCTGACACACAAAATGTGGGATTGGGATTTCCCAAGGCCATCTGGTTCATGGCAGAGATGCTCATCAGGACCTTCATCCTTTCAGAAATTCTCTTTGGTGTTTTCCTTTGTATGTAAAGATTGTCATGAGCATAAAATTATGCCACTGTGAGATGGGAATAGATTTAAAAAATACTGGAAACTATGCTTGAGAAAAGGGAGTAAGGAACATCCCCTCTGCCATCTGTGAGGTGGGAGGGTTGGCCCTAAAATCAGCTGTGCTAATGCTCCTGCTTGCTGGGACTGCAGGTGGGCTGTGGTGCTCTTCTTTTGTGGACATCCAAGAGCTGCAGTTCCTTGGGGAAAGGGAGGCTTTGTTATGAGAAGCAATCCCAGGGACTCACTTTTTCCAAAAGGTACCTTGTACTTGCCCTAAGATTGTTGCACTGTGTGGTGATGAATAACACTTGGAAGCAGATGTCAAAGGCATCAGTGCTCAGTGGAAATAGTACATTTTTTCCATTTTATGTCTAGTTTAGACTATATTAAGGAGGAGGGAAAAAATTTAAAAGCTGAAAACATGTTGAAACAAGTTACGGTTGTAACAGAACTGACGACAGCCAGGAAATTCCAAGTTAGGGTCCTCACTCCATCCTCTCTGGGCACTCAGAATAAGAGTTCAACATCCAAGCCCTTGGGTTAGTGTTGGTCACAACAGCTTCAGCCTTGTTATTTGCTATGATGTGTGTGCCTCTTTGTGCTGGCTGTTTTCCTCTTTTCTTTTGATCTTTCACAAAAATGTCTGAAGTCCCTGTTCTGCACCATGTGCCTTCATACCAGCTCAAAGCTGTTAGGTAACTATGAACTTTGTAAACACTGGTCTAAAATGCTCTGCATCTCAGAAAGGTCACAGAAGGTTTGTTCTAGAGACAAGAATGAACACAAATATGAACTTCTATCACTGTTTATTAAAGCATGTGATATTCACATAAACATTGCAATATTTTCTTTGCATGTGTTAGTAATAAAAACATGCCGCATTACTAAACGATGAATATTTAAATCATGTCATGTTGTTTTTTCTTGAAGGTAATATCAAATTTTGCTCAAATGTTGACAATAAAAACTGCTCTGAGTGGGTTTGCTTTGATGGCACAGAGCAGCTCCATGTAGACATGGGGAGGCACAGGCCAGGTTACACATTAATAAATGCAGTATAACCATGCCAGCCTTGATGCCTCTGCCCTGTTTACCCTGCTGCTCTGATGTGGCTGGACTGTGCATTTCTGCCATTTGTTAGATTTGGGAAGGTGATATTATCTGGGGACGTAGAGATCATAAAGGTTGTAGTCAGAAGTGAATCCTGTGGTCACGTACAGCAGTTATGGATCACTAGGCTTAATCCCTGTTGAACAGGAAGAATCCTGATCTTACAGTTTCCACTGATTCATCACAGTCTGTCTTCACTTATTCCAATAGTTGGTAACCAGAGTGTCTAAATTTGCTCCTTAACTCCTACTCTGTGTTTGTGCCCACTGGACTTGAAAGCATTCTTGTCTCTAGACTGAAATGTTCCTCTTCTTGGATTTCTCCAATTTTTTTAGGTAGCTAAAAAGTTAGCACAGAATCCTCTCCTTAATAAGTTAAACCAGTGTTGCTCCTAGGCTTCTTTACCCAGAACAAATTTCATTTTTAATCCTGAATCAAACCAAATTAAGATTAAGGCAGATTTTGTTGATACCAAATGTTGGGATGGTAGCTGCACCAGTACCGTACCCAGAGATGATGGAACCACACTTGCCATGTGGGATATTCCACCTTTGGGAGTTCTTGATCACTGGGTTATGCAGTGGGATCCCTGCAGAGGGTCTGGAGTGGCTGTGGAGCAGAGGGAAGTGGCTGCAGCAGGGCTGAGGCCGAGGCTGACACGAGATTTGGCTGCTCTGGGGCTGCTGCTGTTGCTCAACTTCCCACGTGCTGCAGATCACAATCAGTGACCAGCCTCTTCCTGCTTCCTCCTCCCACGATGTTCTTTGCACCCACCTTTGGTCGATGTTTATTGTTTGTTTCTTCCAGTTAACAAAAAATGTTCATGCAGTCTCGCAATTGCTTTGAGATTCAGTAGGCAGATACATTTCTGACTCCCCATTTAAATGCAGACAAATGTCATTTAACCAATTTTCAATCTTCTTAATATCTACCATGTTGATTTTGTCTTTCTCCCTTCTCAATAAGCAGCTTTTGCTGATGTTCTGCCAAAACAGTGTTCTGTAAACCTCTATTGATTTGGATTAATTAGGAACCCTCTGTGAGCTTCATGGGTTGAAACATGTGCTGTTATCCCTATATTCTCTTGCCTGGGAAGTGAGGCTGACCAGGCTGTCTTTGCCAGACTGTCCAACTACCCTTTTTGGAAAACTGGCACACCACCAGCTTTCTTTTAGTCCTCTGGAAATTCCACTGTCTTTCAAGAATTCCAAGTATTCCAAGACTTACGATGTCGTGCGATTCTGAATCCAAACTCCCCACCACATTTCCCTTCACAAAAATAACTATGAACTTTCTAAATTAAATTTATTTCTTTAAAGCATTTCCAAAGGTATAATGTTTTGTAGAATGTCTTTTATTGCAAAACCTAAATTTGAAGCCGAAAAGCTAGTTGGCTTTATCTTTAAAAACATGTTTTTTAAAAGATTCTCATTGTTCTACCCAAGCAATTCCAGTCTGTGGTATAAATAATTGTTTTAGTGTCTATTATGCTTAAGCACACTGTGTGAAGAAAGTGAAATTCCAGCTGGACATGTGTAGATAATTAATTTTGGGAGCATGTTGTATCTCAAGTATACAGGGTTTGAATTTTCTGTTTGAAGTATAATCATTATTTATGTACACACAAGGCATTAATGTGTACTTCCTGAAGGAATACCATCAAAAACACACTTCAGGACAGGTGAAATTTAAATAAACAGAGAAGCTGGACACCCATGAGATGTTTAGGGCGGGGAAAGCTATAAATTGCCAACTCCGAAGTGCCTAAAAAGAAAGGAAGGCTTTAAAGGACAAGTGTCAGAAGGGCTCTGGGATCTCTTGGAGTTATTTGTTAGACTGAGAGCAGGGTTTGGAGATTTCAGGGTTCTGAGGAGGAGATCACAGCATGGAAAGAGCAGGGTCACAGTGAGGACATCCTGGTGGTGCAGTCTGGGGTCCCACTCATAGGAAAGGATGATCACAGCTCCTGTGGTTTTTGAAGGCACATTGTAAACTTCAAAAGTCTCTTGTCTGGAGCTGCTCCTCTTCTCCTGCCCTCTTGATGTGAGTGGGAAACCTTTTAGCACTTGAGCAGGTCCTTCAAAGGTCTTTGAGGAGCAGAAGCTGCAAACAGGACCTGGACCATCACTTGTCTGAGCAAGCTGAAGGATCCATGTGAATTTTAGCTGCACAGCTGTATTCTCCTGATATAACTGTATTCTCCTTTGATAAAACTATTTGTTCTCAGAAAACCCCTAACAATGGAGCAGAGGCCAGATGCTTATTCCTAATAGCACTGGTTCATGCTACAAGCTTTTAGTTGTTCCTCGAGGCTTGGTGCCTTCAGTGGTTTGGTTTCTCTAAAATGCCACTGGAAATTGTCACACATGAAATTAATGTCAGTTATTGTCTATTTAAAACTGAAAGTGCCTCAGTGGTGTGTGTATATGGCTTACAAGTTTAAAGCATTTTAAACCCTGTAACCTATTAAATACAGAACAGTTTTGTAGCATGAGAACCACTTTGTGTTTTACAGCTGAGGGAGACTGATGAATAAAAAACACCAGTGGCAGAGCTGGTGGGAAAACTCTCAAGTGTTGAACATCAGGGCACCTTCAAGGACCCTGATTTTTTAACCTCAGCTCATATGGCTTCTATTATTTATTGCATTTCACTTTTTTATCGGTGGCTTTAATATTAAAAGATGTTATCCTTGGTGAACTTCTGTTCAGCAAATGTGCTTTCTGCCTTTAATCTGTTACATGCAACCCAGAGCTCCCAAGGTTACTGCCAAGTCATAAACCCCTATGAAAATGGGCAAAACAACCAAAATGAACCAAAAGGAGATCCAAGATCAGTTTCCCTCACCCCAGTTTTGTTGTCAGGGAACATAAGGACTGCTGTGACCTCAATGGCCTCAGTGGAATATTTAGAAGTGCTGCCTTTTGGGAGCACAGCTAATCTCCAGCCTCCCTGCCAGCTCATGCTGCTGGCTATGTGTGGCATTTGTGGGTGAGAATGAGTTTTTGATGCCACCTTTTATTAAACTGGGAAAAAAACCCAGCTCCAGTCTCATGCAAGCTGCTTCCCATCCAAGTATCTGAGCGGGCAGTACAATGGGATATTTGGGGTTGGGTGATGGGGGTGATGAGGGACATTGTTTTGTTATGTCCACCCAAAATCTGTGGCACTGACCTGGCTGTGATATCTGCTCCTGGTTGTGAATTCAGCCCTGATTCATTAGGCAACCACAGGAGGCTGCAAAATATCACTTGGCCCTGCAAGTGCTCATGGTGCTTTTTTAGGTTAGGGGTTTCTTTCCCTTTTCTTTCCCACACAGTTTCAGACATATTTCTAAAACTTGAAAAACTAAAAAGAGTAATAACAGTCCAGATGAAAATTCATGATCTTAAGTGAGATCTGGTTTAGGTTTTAAAAATCTTTGTTAAAAATCTGAAAATCAAAACCTGCATATTTGTGGGTTTGCAGTGACCTCACTGTGAAATCCTGGCTGCCAGGGCAGCACCCAGAGCCCTGTGACCCTTCTGTAGGGCCACTGCCACCCTTCCCAACCCTCCACACCCCACACCATGAAACCTTGGGAAAATTTGGTACTTAGAGGTCTAGCACAGGAGTTGAGGATTTCAGCTATGCTTCTGTACGTTTGGGTCTTCAGTTTTTATTGGAAATCTTTATTCTGCCAATGTGCTGCTCACACAGCGTGATACCAAGTGTTCTCACTTCTGAAAGTCTTTGTAGCTGGAGTATGAATTTATTGTCTCTGAAAACAGAGTTGATCTTAAATTAGGATGCTTTCAGCTTTGCCAACCTGAAGCTCATCAAGTAATTAACGCATTGAGTTAGTGAGTCTTTGTTGTCATTATCTGTAGATGGTTCCCAAAATGCCTTTACTCCCTACTAGAGCAATAAGTCTTCCCTTGTACTTCTGTGAACATCTGCAGTCCCACAGGAAAAGATTCTGCACAATTACACTGATGCCTTTTTCCAGGAACTATCTGCAAATTGTGTCAGTCAATCAATAAACAAAACTCCCTCTTGTTTTTATCTTTGGTTCTTGCAAATGCTACGGTCAAAGCACTGCCTCTATTGGAAACTTCTTTTCCAAGTGCTGTAAGAGTTTGGGAAATGTGTCAAACATCCCGAGCAGCTGCTGAGCAGAGCCTGCGATCCCTGTGTGCTTTGGCACCGGGGGGATGCACAGGAGCAGCGAGTGAGTGGAGGAGCAGGGCTTTGAAGTCTGCCTGGTGATGTTATATTATTCTTGGCTCTCTGCACTCTGGAAAATCCACTGCAGCGAGTTCTCAGCGCTGCTGCAGCACACGGCTTTTCTGGAGGCTGGGGAAGGGTGGCTGAGCGTTGCACTCACCTATGAAACACCTCGGGCCTGTTGCTGCTGAGATGATGTTATTTTATTCAATTCCCATGAGGTTTTTCCTTTTATGACTGGAGCAGTTTCTTGGGGTGTTTCATGCTCTCACCACAACGCTGATGAGTCCCCTCCTCTGCATTTGCAGCAGGGGTTTGTAATGACTAAATCACAGCTGAATTTTCTGCTTTGTAATTGGATTCACCTACACCTCACACTTGAAAAATAGAATTACTTCACCTTCTATTGCATCTTCCACCTACAGCTGAAAAAGCTCTTTACAACCTGTAATGTACTCAAGCTCAAAAGACAAAACCACAGTTCTGGGGCTCTTCATAACTGGAACGTGGGATGTTTTCATGGTTATCTGAGTGGTGGCCTCTAAGAGATGGATGGGAGTCAGTGAACTCTGTGTGAGGAAAGTGCTGTGCTACAACTCCTCGTGAGGCAACAGCAACCTGTGCTTTTGGAACAGGAGTGTCTGGAAGGCACTGCCACTCTCTGAGCGGCCAAGTGACAACAATTGGGCTAAGCTGTTTTCTCAAACTCACCCCAGTGCTCTCCCTTTAGCCAAGAGAAAAATAACAGTAGGGAAGATTCAGGGAAGGGGCAGAGGCAGGAGAGAGGTGACATGAGATTATTTAAGACACGAGAAAATGCTTTTTTCTCAAGGCAGACTTGAAAACCCATAGGGCTGTTCAGGAGAGTCTGAGTCTCCCTCCAGCTGCATCCCAAGGAGTCATCCCCCTCTGGTACAAATAGTGTAGTTTGCACTCTTAACTAGAAAAGCATGTTGAGTCCAAAGTGCCAAATTCTGCTTGCCAAATATTGCTACAGATCTAGAGCTTTTTTTCTTCTTCTGTTTCAAATTTTTGGGTTGCTACTTCACGGCTTGGTAATGTTTTCCTACATGCACGCTGGCATTCCCATTTCTGTCCTTCTTATTATTATTGTTTGTTATTATTAGTGTTCCTGTTGTTATTTCAGTGAATGCCTCGCAGCTGCATTTTTCTCATCTTTAAATTGCAGTGGAACATTTTAAAACCCATTACATTTTCTCCCCTCCTGACTTGAATGAAGTATTTCCTTCAGAGCTTTCTTTATACCTCCATGTCTGAAAACCCCCACACGGCTCAAACCCCAAAGCAAGCTGTAGATAAACAGTTCATCTCAAACTGACCTTTGGTTGTACTTCAAGACAAGTAGAAACAATAAAGAACAAAGGAATTCCCATGGACTTGTAAACCATAGTGAGCCTTTGGTGTGGGCACAATGCATGAATTCATTCAAAATTTGTAGCAGAACCCAAAAAATTTTTTTATTTTGCAAAGAGTCAAACTTTTTAAAGGGCTTCACAACCTGACTGCTTAACCATGTCAAGTATTCTTGCAAATGAGTCCCATGTCATGTGAGCAAAGGGTGTTGAAGCAGGCTCTGAAATATTACTGATCCAAATTGCTGCTTTTCTCTCTCTTATTTTGGATGGTTTTGTCTTGTTGTGCACATTAAAGGGATGTGAGGGTTTTTTTCTGGACTACTGTAAATTAAAAATAAATATTATTACTGGTAATATGCACTAAGATTGGAAAAGCGCTCAGTTGTTCTCCGTGTGGGCATTAATCATTGTCAGAGGGGGTTCAGCACCTGCTGCTTTGACTTGTGATCTTCCAGTAGGAGCAGTTGCTGCATTTCTGCCTTTCTGCAGCTCAGGGCAGCTTGCTCAGATGGGGTTAAAGAACTGGTACTGGCAGATCAGGTACATGTAGCTCAAAGGTGAGGAGAAAAGAAAGGAAAATAGGAACAATAGCAGGAATGGATATGTAAGAGAAGTTAAAAGCTTCTCCTTGAGTTTGTAAGTATTTCTGTAGTTCGCCAAAGTCTAATTTATTGTTTTCTTTTCCAGAAGCAGTAGCAGCAGAAGAGCACTGAAAAGGGGCTCCTAGGCCTTTAGGTGAAAGGGAATGTTTAAAAAAGCAGTGGACTAATTCCAGGAATGTGCCAATGACTGCAGATGGGTCTGAGCATCCCAGAGCTGCCATTAGGGACAGTGGGGAGCTGTTGGGGCACTAATTTAATGTACTTGTGCACTGCCTCCAGTCACATGTGGCTGGACTAATTCCCTCTTTTTTCAGCCACCAGAGTTGTGGGGTATCAGGTACTGAGATTTTACAGAAACAAAAATCCCTCAGTACAGAGGCTCAGAGAAAACAATTTATTACCACACTCCTAAAATAGTTTTATCAGCCTCTGTTTTGCTACTGGAAAGACAAACAGGAGTTTAAATATTGGACAGATATAAATTCACAAAGCAGAAAAGTTGCTTTACCTTCTTCTGCTCATTAATTTGCGAATTCTCTTCTGTCTCCGCCTGTTTTCCTTCTTGCCACAGAAGTCACCCTGTTGGCCTGCAGGAGATGCTGAGCCACGAGCACAGGGCACATTTTACTGTCTTAGACAACAGAAAATCTATGAGGCAGCACTTGACTGAGGAAACAGGATTGTGAGTGTGCCACAAGCATTGACAGGACTGCTCCGGCTCTGCAGCATCTGCTCTGGTCCCCTCCTGCTCTAATGTTTTGCTGGTTTCACAGCAAGAGGTGATAGCCAGGTGTCCCCAGAAGCTCCTGGTGCCAGCCAGCTCCTCTGGCTGCGCAGCACAGCCAGCTCACCTCACCTCTGTGGGTCTTGTTTGGTGTGTGCCAGAGACACCCTCCTTCCATGCTGCTCTCGTCTGGCAGCACTCCCAGCTCCTCTTGCAGACCAGAGCATCTTTCCCCTGGGAAATGCAGCATCTCCTCAGAGCCTGGGGTTGTTTCTGAAGGATCTTTGCAGCTGCTGAAGGCACCAGAGGTGCTAGCAGGATTTAATTGCCCGTGCAGCAGCACCTCTCCAAGCACGTGCTCCAGACAGCCAAAGCCCCAGAAATTTGATGCTCCGTGTGAAGAACACAATGTTCACCTGGTGCTGGCTGCCAAGACTTGAAGGATGATTTTCAAGACCAGGGCAGCCTATAAACTCACACATTAGGCTGAGTCACTGTTCTGGCAGGATAGGTCTAATTTCTCTTTATATAAACTTATCTCCAAAGTACTTTATCATCCAGCAACTGCTCAAACACAACAGCCTCTGAATGGCTGAGCATTGCAGAAGCAATTATTTACATCAGGTGGGGGAAATAACTCTGTGGTAGGTCTTCCAAAGAAATGAAACAAACCCAGATATTTTATTTTTGTGCTTTGCTTTAGTACTCAACTCCCCTTTGGATGATTCAGATCTCTCAGTTTTCCATGCCAATTTGTCTTATCCTTCCCAAGAGCATTGGGTCAGTTCGTGGAGCTTTTCATAAAGGCTCCATCTCTTCCACAAACACACACGCACTGACAGCGCTCAGAAACAGCCCCTGGTAAACAAGAATGGTAATTGCTGGTAATTATAGGCCACGAGGAGGAGGGAGGCACTTAAAAGAAGCTGCAGACTTTGGAAGACAACAATTTGTAGCTGGATTAAGCTGGAATAAACCCAGGTCTCAGGAGTGAAAAAACAGCATTTCTAAGCCTAAAGCAACACTTGTCTGCCAGTTAGCTTGGAGTGTGCAGTGCCCAGTTGTAGTTCCAGGTTCTCTGGAAGCATTTCACAATCAAACATTAAGGGGACAGGAGCTTAACCCTTACATGTTGGAGGGCTGAGTTGTTTAGGATTTTCTACCTGTATGTATGAGTCTAGGAGGGTGTTTAATAGTTTTTTAACCTAAACAAAACAAAAATTATTTTCCTGTAGTATCTCATGAGCATCACTTGCTTAAACAGCCACTTCAACAGTTAAAAGAATGAAGCTGAAATTCTTGGATTTTACTGGAAGGGCATCCTGTCCCTATCCATCAAGGTCTTGTTGCCAACAGTTTTGCCAGAGATTTTGTTCTGAGGAGTGATGGATGGGCAAATGTTTGTTAAAGTGTTTATTGGAGAGATTTTGTTCTGAAGACTGATGGATGGGCAGATGTTTGTTAAAGTGTTTATTGGAGACTTTTCTAACTCCAAGAGCACATTGGCCACGATGCTTATCTTGACAGACGTTGGAGAGCGGTGTACAGGACAGGTATATTGTGATTTTGGGCTGTGAATGCTTTGCAGAACTTTTCTCTCCTGGAGTGTTGGTATTTCCAGACCTGAGGGGATTGTCAGAGGTCAGAGTTTCGAAGAAATTAATCCCTGCTTTGGACTGTCCCAGAGTCTTTATGTCAAACAGCACAGACAGTTTGTAGCACATGGTTTGTGCACTTGGGTAGTTTTTCCTTTTCCCCCTTTTCTGGCTACAAATGCAAAGAACAGATGCAAACCTGAGGTTTTACAGAAAAGTGCTCACAGGAAAAAAATTGTCCTCACAAAACCTGGGCAAACTTTAAAGGGGCCTGGAAAATTATTGGCTTCATCAGCATAACTCACGACTGTGAGATAAATATACACAGCAGAAGCGTATTTAAAAATTATTTTTCTCTGCAGATCCCTGTGCAGAGCTCCCTTGCAGGAGCTGGTGCCATCAGGGATTCTGGAAGGAAAATACTCTGTTCAGGGCTGAGTTTTAGCAGAGCTTCAGGGAACTTGGTGCTTCAGAGGTGAACTGCAGGACAAGGGCATGTAGGGTGTGAAGGGGGAGATGCTGTGGGGTCCATCAGGATCTCTTTTAGGTGGCTTTGATGCTACAGAAAATACTCATGGAACTGCATCCTCAGATTCTAGTTGTAATCTCCTAGAGCATTCTTTAGGGCATGCAAACAGATTAAAGTCTTGGCAGGGTCTTTATATAATAATAAAAATTTATCTATATGGAGTATTCAGTGTCTTTTTAAGTCTTCATTTTCTAAGAAAACACATGCAGCAGAAGAAATAATTTCAGGCTTAACGTATTTTGGGTTGTTTTTCAGTTGTTGCAATTACATTTTCTGAAGTTTTTCTTTAAAAATGCCAAACATATTAGTCCAGCTAGCTGCTTTTCCAGCCTAGCAGCCTCTTGCAGGGTTAAAGTAAAAAAGCAACAATTGCTAGATCTTTTAGTTTCTGGGCCTCGCTGAACGTGCTGCCTGTTAACCCCTGAGGACTGCTGAAACATTTGTGCTCTGCAGGCCCGTGGCCAAGCTTAGCATGCCACAGATGAAGTAATGCCATACCTGTCCATCTGTTTGGCCTATTGCTTTACAATATTTGGAATGAAAATTGAATTTCATCTCATTTTCTCTGACATTGTTTAGAAATAGACCATTCTGACGTGTCAGAATGAAATGCAAATCACCCCTTTAGCAAACCAAAGTGTGATTTCTGACTGATATTTTGCAAGCCCTGACTGTTATGATTGCTACCCAGTTGTATATCCTCCCCTTCCTCCAGAAGAAAATGTAATGGAAAACGTAACCCTGACAATTACATACAGATGGCACCATCCCATGATTTCAGCTCTGCGTGGTGGCTTAGATTTCTGTGCTACAACTGGTGTAAATTAAATTGTAGTCATCCCCTGCACATGGATTATATTGTATCTGCAGCAGCAGTGAGAGCTGCACATCTGCTGGGTGAGAGGCCGTGCTGGCAATATTCAGTTTATTTGCTTGGGACACATTGCAAGTGCCAGTGAGGGCCCAGGGATCCAGCTGAATTTGCTGGAGAAATGCCTTGTATCACCCCAGCCAGGATTTATCATCCCTGTGTGGTGACAGAGCAGGCTGGGGTGTCATTTTTTCTTCATCTTCTCCCGTGCTGGGAACAGCAGCCTTTTCCAGTTGGGGTTATGGGATCATTATGAGCAGGGGGAGAGAGCTTGGGTTTGTCAAAGCAGAGGAGGGCGGGGAGGGAAACAAGAGTCTGCACCCTGCCCACTCTTGAAAATCAGTTTTCTCTCTTTTTCTGTCTCTCAGATGCTTAATTCTTCTTTGAAAAAGAATCAGAGTAAGGAAGTGTCCCTGAGCCACACAGGGTCCAGCTCAGCTCCAGTGACAGCCACCACGGCCAACACTGCTGTCACTTGTCCTTCCCTAAGCCTGGCACAGTTCTGCAGCCTCAGGAGACTTGGTCTTCAGCTGAACTGGGTGAGATCATCCTTTAGAGGCAAGATGAAATTATTTTGGGGTTTTTTCAGAAGAGGCCAAACATCAGCAGTAGAGCTTTGTCCACCGGTGTTCCCAGGGCTCTTGCTGTAGGTATTTGGCTAATTAAAATTACTTTTACCTACATTTTCCTTTACTGCTTCAGGTGGTTATAAGAACCTTCATTTCATGTCCCCGGCTATTCTAATGTGTAAACCAGATGCTCTGTTCCACTCCAAAGTGGCAGCATTTCAACAGTGGATCAAATGATCCTCCTGCATAAGATCTATTACTGGCTTGTGCCTTCGAAGATTGTGGCAAGAATTTTAATGAAACGTCTAAGAGTAACATGAAATTTTAAGATTATAAGTCTTTGTGCAGTATGAAGTGCTGGTTTTATTTGATTTTACCTTCTTTCCATTCCATGGGTATGTGTGTGTTTATGTGTTTATATATATGTCAATAAATTAAATTAGGAGCTCTTTCTAAAAGACCAGGCTGTGTGATTCATGCAGGGGAAAAGGGACAATACCAAACATGTGAGTTGTTGCTGTAAGATTATGAGCCCAGTCTTATTCCCAGGGAAATTGGTTTAAAGCAAGGCCTACATCCTTAATGTTTTCTACAGAAAAGCCTGAGACAGTAACCTTAGGAGAATGAAATGTGAAACCCCCGGGGCAATTTAAGCAGGGCCACAGTTGAAAAGCAGAAAGAACAGGTTCCCTTTGTACTTGTCTGAGCTGCACTTGGCATCCCTTGGGGCAAATTGGGAGAATTTCAGCCTTCAGTGTCTACACAATCCCTCATTTTTCAGGAGGGAGGCTGTTACAGAGGAATGCTCTCTGTTCTTGTGAGCCTGGAGTGGAAGGTGATCACTGATTAAAGCAGAGGTTTTTGATTAAATGATGAGGCTACTTTAGTGATTAAACACACACAAGAAGGTATTTTGGAGGGTGCCTTCTGCAGAGCTTGGGTAGGAGCTAAAGTAGAAGGCTCAGTGGTGGTTTTGGTGGTTGGGAAGGTGCACGGCTTGGAAGGGGAAATTACAGATTCAGGATTATGCCAGTATTCATCTGTAAGTGGATCTCTGTTTATTTTTGTTTCCTGAGATGCTGTCACAGGCATGTATTGTATTTACCTTTCTGACTGCAGACACACAACGCTGTGTCACTCATCACAGATAAAAGGCTTCAGTGTCCTCGGATAATTACGGAAGTTTTATTAGCTATGATGAAACAATGATAAAAGGTATCAGGCCTTTGATTCCATCTTCTGGAAGGGAGCCTATTTTTTTGTCCACATTTGCCTTTTATTGGAGCAATTTTTAAACGACTGGTAATTTTTTAGGAGTCAAACTACCCATTTTCATGAAGCTTTTACCCACATTCTCAAGGCATTGACTTCTGTAATTACCATAATTAGCATTGCACACAGACCCACTGTTGCAGAATGATTCATTAGGGGGACTGCACTGAAATCTCCTACCCAGTAATGGCAGTGCACAGAACCGCAGAGGTTTTGTTCACCAGGACAGGAACTCTGGTTTATGTGTAACTCTGCTCTGGTTTGTGTGTGCAATCCCAGCTCTGTGGAACTCCTATAAAATCGTGGAAAAAGGTTGTTCTGCGAACATTTGTTTCTATGTATTTTGCTGAGTTGCTATGCTTGCATTTTTTAGTGTTTACATGCTGCAGGGATGTAAAAAGCACAATGTTATGGGGGAAAGGGCAGGGCTTGCTTCAAATTATCATTGAAAGAAAGAAAGAAAAAAATGCACAGAAATGTCAGGAGATCTTGATGAACATGTTTCTGCGGGAACTGGAAAAGAGACCAAGCCACAAAATTGAGAACTAGATCCAGATTCCATATCCTTCAGCCTCACCCCTAAGGGGATGAGAAATTCAGAGCTGAAATACCACAAGTTTGGATGAAGTTTCTTGACTTCAACCCCTCTCTCCACAGCCTGGTTAAACTGATAACCTCCTCAGAAATGTCGGTGGAGCAACACCTCTATCTGATTGTTGTATCTGAGCATAACAAGAGGGTTTGCAATCAGATTAGGCATAAATGTGATTTCTTCCTATTTTTTTCCAGTATGTGAACACATTGTTTGAAACAAGCAGTTAGGCTAAATATTACTGAGTTGCCTACAAAAACATTGTGAGATGTTTTCTGCTTTTAAATTCAAACTAAAAAAATCATTGAACTTGTTTACACTCTGGCCCTTTAACCGATAAAACATAAATTAGTGGTTGTAAAAGATGGGCAAACATGTCAGCTTTTGGACTGAAAGTTAGAGGGTTTTTAAATCTGAAAAATGAATTTGATTCCAAGCCAAACCAACCCACAAGCCAATACCAGAAGTTGCATTTAACAAAATAATCCAGCCTTTTCTCCCAACTATTTAGATAAATGAATATTTATGTCAGAAATTTGTGATACTGCTTCTTATTTCTAAATATCTCGATGACATTAAGTGAGAACTAGTTGTAACATGTCTTTGGCTACCACAGAATTTCCCCTTCCTGCATAGCAACATTTAAGATAAAGCAGAAAAGAAAATCTTCCCGTGAATTTTAAGATTCACATTAGTGTTGTTATAATAATTAAATGAAAGTGGGGTTTGGTGTCTTGGGTTGGCAAGAAGAGATCAGAGGATGTGCCGGTGCCAGAGGCACTGGTTCATGACCCAGCTCCAGGTACCTGCTGGGATCCTCAAGGGGTAATTCAAGCACAGAGATTGATGCATTTTGTCCTTCAGTGTTGTACAGAAAATGGTCTGTACCTGAGCCTTTGGTATTCTGCTGCCTTACCCCAGCTGAGCCTTTTAGGAGCTTTAGTCATTTAATTTATTATGTAAAACTCTGCTAATTATCTTCACAGGCAGAATGTTCTCCTTGCTATTTTCTCTCTTCTAGCTGAATTCCTCTGACAAAACAGAAGTGAAACTGTACAATGATGGGAAGGAGGAACCACATTTCTTACTTGGGGTAGCCAAGACATAAAAGATGAGATAAAGAGACTCAGGAATAAGAATACATCACATCGGCCTGATCCTGGCTGTCTGCCTTGTGCCTTTTATCCTCTATCACAATGGTACCTGCTTGTCTCTCTAAGCCAGAAGTTCTGTATCATTGATCTGCTTCCAGGTCAGCTATGACAAAAGAGAGTTTCTGTAAAGAGAAAATAACAGCAGAACAGGCAAAACTAAGTATTTTGGGAAAAATATAATTATAGAATTATTATAGAATATTTTATCAGAATGATATGCAGCACCAGTTCAGTTGGTTCAGCCTACCTGCTCATTAGAACTGGCCATACCTGGGCAGTTTAATTGGCTTTCAATAGCCACCATGTGTTTACAACTAATCCTAGTTCAATACCTTGACTTAGGTCAATTCATTTATTGATTAGGACTAGGAATATTATAACCTTTGTGTAGAAGTCTCATTTCTTGCACTGTTTTACTCTGTTCACATATTGCAATTCATTTAAAAAGGCATCTAGTAGATAAGGGTGATATTTAGGTACACTTAATCTGATCTGAGTTCTGCAGAACCAACTTGTCTTCACCTGTGGATCTCAAAAGCAGGAACACAAAGCTGTCGTTGCACCAGAGCAGCAGCAACCGAGGTCTGAAACAGGTGAGGATGAGGATTATCTTCAGCCTCTCTCCATAGATTCTGTCTTTTGACAGGACTCCCACCAATGTGTAGAAACATTGTCCTAGTAATGAAAATTACCTGGATTTGTAAGGGGCTTTTTGGTTTCTGGGGCTGTCCACTCTGGGTTTGTGCTCTGTTCCAGCAGCAGCCCGGGCAGGGGCTGTGGGAGCCCAGGGACCGGGCAGGAGGCGGCTGCAGGAGGAAGAAGGGGCTGGAGGAGGTCAGGAGGAGCCGGAGTTGCCCCTCCCAGCCCAGCCAAGAGCCAGGGCCAGTGGTGGGGCACAGGAAGGGAACCGGCTGAAGGTGTTTGGAGACTTAAATCATCACAGCTGCCTTTTTCCACCCGGTTTTGTTCTGCCTCCTCTGAATTCCGACACCTACACAGTGCTCTGTCTTTTCAAAACAATGTTGGAGTTCCTGACATTGAACTCTGCAAACAAGTGTGTTCTCAATTAAGGGAAGAACTCTCCTGCCCCCCCTGCTCCATCCCAGCCTTGGCTCAGATGTGCCGGCCTCCAGAGGAATCACACCAGCACATTTTTCACAAGGTTTCCCCCTCCCAAAATCCCATCGAATGGCTGTTTCTTATAAACCAATGGAGATAATTTCATGGCTTTTCCCTTTCATGGCCACCCACCTCCTCTTCCCAGCTAGCTTTGATATAAAAAGACAAATCCTTTCCCATTCACATCAAAAGCAGGAGGGTCGCCCTATGTCACCTATCCTGGGATTTTGACTCAAGCTTTTGGAAAAAAATTAATGGAAAGAGCAACTTGGTTTTAACTCCACCACAGTGTGTGTCACCGAGAGTTTTCAGGGTCATTGACAGATCAGTTTCATAGACCAAACAGATAAATAGGCACAAGTTATTCTTTATTATTATTGTTCATAATTTGTTCATGCCATAAGTGTGCTGAGTGCACTGCAGGGATACCAGCCCTTCCTCAGGGAATGCAGGGTCTAAGTTGGACATATGTTTTGTATATTTTCAGTGTGTATTCAGGCACCTCCAGCACTGGATAGGCACTTTTAAAAACAAATTTGAAGTAATAACAATAACATGCTGAGTGATAACAACAGGCATGAGGGTGAGAGGAGGACGAGGGTTACAAAAATAAAGATCATGTGAATTGTTTGCTTTATGTCACACATGAGGCTTGGGATCTCTCTGTTTTTCTTTTTCTTTGAATGCTTTTGTCATTCCTTTCTCTTTGGCAAGAAAAGCTGACAGACTTCAGAGGCAGAGGAATTGCTGCTGGAGTGAAGGAGCAACGAGGCAGAGGAAAGGGGCTGCTCCTGCTGATACCTGAGAAACCTCTGGCCTTGCTGCAGGCTGAGGGCTGACACAGAGAAGGGGAAAAAAAAATCTGAACACAATTTCTACCATCTCTGGTGTATGAGGTTGTCCCTAGTACAAGGCTTAACACTGATTTTTTTGAGGGTTAAAACTAGAAATACCTGTCTTCTTATTCCAGCTGCCTCTAACAACAGTGAAAGTTTGTGAAAGCAAGAGAAAAACTGAGTGAAGTTCCCAGGACTCAGCACTGACAGTTCAGTGCTCATTCTCAGCACATTTACCTGCTTCTACACATACCTGGTGCCTTTCCCTGAATCCGCTCAGTGCTTGGAGCAATCCCTGCATATGGTGGATGTTTCTAAGACACCTTTAGCCCTAGACAACTGCTGGACACTCTGCTCTTCTGAATGGTTTAATCTTTCTCAGATCCATCCTTGAGCATCCTTCCTGGTGCATGATACCAGGAGCTCTGGGTAAACTCCTTGCTGTTGCTGTTTGCTGCTGTGGGGTCACTGAAGAGGCTCTGAAGAGCTGTGTACACACTGGAGGATCTGGAGGAGCACAGGCAAGTCCCAGCTCCACACCACCCTCCCTGCCCCGGGCAGAGGGGACAGCCCAGCCCCAGCACAGATCTGTGTTTTTCTCTGCCCTGGTTGCTGGGCCAGCCCTTGGACAGAACCAGGAGTCATTTGGACTCGTGGAGGGGGTCACTGGCTCTTACTTTGTCTCAAAAAGTGAGGTGTAAATTTACTACTTTCTTTGACCAGGTTGTCATTACACAAATGCCTTTTTGCCTGTGCCTTACATCCGGCAAATCCCTTTTATTTCATCATGTTCCCACCGCTGCATTCCCAGTGCCAAGGTCTGTGCCTGCCAGGAGATGTGGGCTATTTGTGCTTTTGCTTCCATTAAGTCTATTTTTTCCTCATCAGCGCTTGAGAAATGCTGTGGCCTGTAGAGATAGAACACATCTCTGCATTTTCTCCATTGTGTGAAGGAGTTAGCTGCTAATAGAGCCAATTCTTTTATCAGATGCTGTTTGCAAAAATATTTGTAACACATGCTGGAACTATTTTTTTATCAGTTATTTGCTTCATGTGGGGATTTCAATGGGCTGTGCTTCATCTGATAACTTTTGCAGCTTATTAGATGTGAATTTACTAGCTGTGAACAGTTGAATAATATAAAACTCACAGAAGAAACAAGCTGCACCATCACTAGTGTAACGATCTCTCTTAAATTAGCTCTGGCCGAAGTTCATATTTCACAATCCACTAAATAGCTTTCTTATGGATCATAAGATGAAGATACTCTGAGTGAGGCAAGTGAGTTTGTAATAGCTTTGGTATAAGGTGAACACTTTCTAACAGATCATGACATTATCAAAATGCTATTTGAAATTGACTCCATATGCTGCAGCAATGCTGTGAGATTTCACCCAGAATTTCATTTTCAAATGTTTTCCATTCAAGTTCACTGAGGGTAAATTGGAAACACTTGAGTATATCCCACTTATGGACCTGTTAAGTCCCACTTAATTTTTACGTGTGGATGTGCAGAGAGAGAGGAAGGAGAGGGGAGCTGTAGGATGGGGTGAGCAGGAATGACTCTATCTACTGATGGCTTTGGAAAATCTGAACAGCGTGTGTTGGGTAGGGGTTGCACAAGCACTGCTGTAAACCCTCCTCATCAGGGCATGACTTGTGTGAAGGATGGGTCTTTGCTGTGGAGGGGGTGAGAGTCAGCCTTTGGCTCTGCCTGCTGCAGTTGGAGCAGGCACCAAGGAAGAGCCAAGGTAGAGCTGCACTGGAGCTGTGCTGTGGCTGGCAGGCTCTGGGCTGGCTGCAAACCTGCCCTGCCAGAGCAGGGTCTGCTCAGGATGCTCTGAACCTGCCCTGCCAGAGCAGGGTCTGCTCAGGATGCTCTGGACCTGCCCTGCCAGAGCAGGGTCTGCTCAGGCTGCTCTCAACCTGCCCTGCCAGAGCAGGGTCTGCTCAGGGTGCTCTCAACCTGCCCTGCCAGAGCAGGGTCTGCTCAGGATGCTCTGAACCTGCCCTGCCAGAGCAGGGTGTGCTCAGGATGCTCTGAACCTGCCCTGCCAGAGCAGGGTCTGCTCAGGGTGCTTTGGGAGCAGGGCTGGGAGTTGCTCACTCTGCTTTTTCAGGCTCTGCAATGTGGTGATCTCAGTATTGGGTTTTTTGTGATTGTTGGGTAACAGATTCATGGTTAAGTTTAAATTATTTCCTTTCTTTAGAAGAAACGGTATGAGGGACTTTATTTTGCAAAGAAGGATTCAAGTTTCTTATTTCACCAATGGGACGAGCTGAGGAAAGGACCAAACTGCTTCAGTGGCCTGAACTGGCTACAGAGATGAGGAATCCCCAAGAGCTTTGTTACACTTGTAGACTAATGGCATTCCTTATGTGAACATTCTGCATCTGCTGCTAGGAATGGATATAAAAAATGGGATTTGGTAGCAGTGCTAAAGAGTCTTTTAAGCTATTTGTATAAGATATTATAAAGTACCTTAATTTGGATCCCAGGGGCTGGACTCGATGATCCTTGTGGGTCCCTTCCAACTCAGAATTCTATGGATCATGATAATTAATTCAATTTTACAGGTTATTTGGAATAATGCCTGAAGGGGAAAAGTGCAATTTTCTTAGTGCTCGTTCAGTTCTGCATTTACATTTATCTGTGATATTTAATTATGGGCAGAAACACTGACTATTATTTGCATTAAGTATCTCGGTACCCGTCTGGTCCTATTAAATACATTCTGTTTTTCTGGTGCTGATAGTTGTTTTTGTAGGTTAACCACATTCTCTAAACGTGTGGGTTTTTATCACACTGTTTCTAGCAGGTTTTCAGTGCCAGACAGGACATCTTTTCCCTAAGGGGAAAATGCAGAAGAGACTTAACTGGGAGATGGGATGCAACAGCTATCACAGCTCCATCACATCACCCCACAGAAACCACGGCAGGGGAGGTGATTGCACAGCTTGTCCATGGCTGGAAGGGTATGGTTCTCATTTGGAAACTGCTATTCATCTAAAATCTCCAATTCTTCTGCCCTCAGCGTGAGTGTTTCTGAGTTTTGCATCAGAGCCTGGAGTGGAGCCGCACACGTGCACACCTTTACATCTGGTGTTTTATGGATCGTTTGGAGGAGCTGTTACTAAGCAGCAGCTATATCAGGGCTCCATTTTATAAAGAGGAAGGGCTGTGTTACTCATTTTGTTTCCAAAAAATTCATTTGTTTTGCATTCCCAGAAGGTACTTTTATTCTCCCAGAAAGGTCAAGCAGAAACATTGATGTAAGTCCTGTTTATGGCAATTTTGTTAGATTTCCAGCAACTGCAATGGAACATATTTATAACAAGTGTGTTTCTCTCTAGGGTGATACCATTAGTCAAAATATGCTTTCTCATATTTCCTCTACATAAACACAAATATGTTTTAAGATTCAAACTCACTGGTCTTGAGGATTCCCACAGCCACATCTCATTAGAGGTTCAGAAGGCTGCACTAGTCATGGTTTCAATTTGGGATGAAAAAATTTTGTTAAGAGAAAGAACTTCAACCAAACTAGAAGGGTAAAAAACAGGATAATATTCCATGTGTGGGCTGTGGTCCTGAACAACACAGCAAGCCTGAGAAGTCCAGGGCTTTAAACATACAAGTTGTGATTTGATGTGCTGAGGATCCAGGTCTGGGCTGGGATTTGTGCCATTTCTATAGCAGTCAGCATCTCACAAACTTCCACTCGGTGTGCTCAGGACCCAGCTGTCGTCGGTGGTGCAGTGCAGCCATGGCCTCTGTTCTCTCCAGGTATCCCAAAATATGTGGGGTCCTAGCAGAAAGTGAAAGGAACCAAACTGTGCCCTGCTACAAATGTCAGGAACAGACTTGTCAAGTAAAACTGATGGCTGGGAAGGAGATCAGGGTTGAGAAGATCAGAAGCTGGGACTGATATAACCACGGAGATAAAATAAGTTCTATAGCTCCACTTCCATCTCATTTCTTCACTTCACTTTCAATAACCCTAGTGTTAATCTGGGTAATTGAAGAGGGTCCAGACAAAGAGGTAAAATCAGTCGAGCTGAAATGACATTTTAGATTTCAATGTAATAATGAACTGGCCACGAATTAATTATTGAAAGCAAAGCCTTCTGTGATGTCTTAGTGGGATATGTCTGCAGTATGTGTCAACTACATTCTTCCATGTACATCTCAGTCTGAACAGAGCTTGGTACAGACACAAAAACTGATTTTATAGGAATTTTAGAATTTTGGGACCTTGAACTCTGCATTTTAATGCAAATCTCACTGATGTACATGGAACAAAAGTGAATAAAACTGGAAAATGCAAAACCTCTTTTTTTCCTCTCCTCCTGCTCCAGTTGAAGAGCAGCTGTTTGAAATGCAGAGGCCCCCCTTCCTGGGGTCTACCAGCACATGCATTAACTATTTTTTGGCAGCAATATCTCCAGCTGATCTCCATGTCCTAGGACCTCAGTGAGTTGAACCAGAATTTCAGGCCGAAGTTCCAAGGAACAGCATTAAGGGCGTTGTTATGTATCGCTGTGTTAAAAACACTAACTACAATTCAGCAGGAAAAAAGCTGGCAGAACCCTGCCTCCTTTGCTCTGCCAATATTTATGAGCACTCTGGGGGCTCATCGGCGCTGCGAGGCAAGAGTGAAGCGAGTGCTTAGATTATGTTCTGAATATTCGGGGCCAAAACTTGTTTTTTTCACACAGCATTTCAAGAAAATTATTTTGTTTTTCCCACAGATTAGAATGGACAATTGACAATAAATTGCATTTTTCTCAGGGTCATCAGCCATCCTTCCCAACACCCATCACATCCCTTGCAGTCACAGTTTAGAGGAGCTGGAGCTCGTGAAAGGCAAGAGAAAAGGGACATGGACTGTCAAAGGTGGGTTTGACCAGCAGCAGCCACTGCACTATTATTACATCTTTTTGTACATGAAAGGCTAAAAGTGACAATGTCAGGTATTTGAAAGTGTCCTAGTTTTGTGTGAAATGGATTTATTGGAAATTCATAACAACGAGAACAAAACATTCATCGCTGATGGACTCAGTTGTATCACAGTGAATAGAATTTGCTGAAGCTAAGACAGACCCCATGGCAGCTCAGAAGAGAAAAATCATGTGCTAGGAATAGAGAACAATTTAAATTTCACAATACTCACCAAATCTTCTTTAGTAGCTCATTAATGGAATAAGAACAGGGGAAAAAAGTGATGGAGAAACAGCGTTGAAGAATTAAATAATGGTTTGGGAATCACTTTCTGTGCAACCAACTTTCTGACAGCTAGAAATAAGTTTAGAAATAAAGCCATGTGGATAACGTGGTCCTTTCTTCTGATTGCTTTAGTTGCACCTCATCAATTGTGGATTTCTCTACACCAACATCTCTATCACACAATGAAAGCAAAGGAAATGTATTGGAACTGAAGACAAAATAATAATCATGAAGAAAAGGGATGTTATCTCTAAAATGTAGAAAAAATTAACAATTCATCCATTGGAATATTACGGACAGAGCAATGCAGAGTCTGCTGAGCACAGTTGAGAAGACACATTCTGAGATGATTCCCACTAGGAAATGTTTCCCACTGTGCACCACAGTCATGCTGGGGTCTGTCTGTCACTGCTGGGGTGGTTGAACATTGTGAAAAGAAAAACAGAGGGGAAGATTGTCATGATTGACAAGAGATTAAAGGATTAAACAATAATAACTTGGATAAATGACAATTAAGGATGAGAAAACGTTCTGAAAGTAATTGAAGTTGAGCTCTGGAGAGCGAGTAGAACTGCTCAGGGTTTTTCATGGGGCCACAGGCAGAATCTGAGAAAAAGAACCTGGTAAAACTGAGAGTAAACACTGAACTTTGGGGCAGAGGTTCTGGTTAAGGTGGTACAAGCTCCATCACCAAGTCCTTTATATTTCAATGTTATAAATCTTTGTATGCTGTGGGGGATGATGTGTTACTGTCAGACGTGCAAACTAAATCTAACATTCTTAATAGATATTAATTGTCTTCTGTGTGTCCTTGCTGCTCAGATAGGGCAGCAGAGGAAAAAGGTCATGAATTAACAATTCATCAGCTATCATTTGTTTCTCTTTAGGAATATATCTTACACATGTAGTAGTAGATTCTTGTGGGCTTTTCCATATGTTCTCTGAGTCAGGAGTTAATATATTATAAATGAAAGCACTAAAAAATTGTTCACAGGACCAGCTAAACTTTTGTATATCTTGGATTCATAGCTTTAGACAGGCAAATATTTGAATAGATCTTTTTTCCAAAAAATCAACAATTCCAGTGTCCTAGCAACAGTTCCATAGTTGATTACAAATATCAGACTTCCCAGAGTATTGTGGAATTCATTCTAGCAATCCAATTTCATTAATTCTCTCTTCAAACTGATCACCAGACTGACACAGGTTCTAAAGCTTGGAAGAAAGCTCAGTTGTGAATGAGAGTGGAGCATCCTGCAGGAGATGGGCATGGATCTGTGAAAAAAGGACTGAGAAAATCCATTGCCAGCAGGGATGGCACTGATTTTAAAAAGGTGCCTAAAGCCAAAGCTTATTTCTTTTTCATGCTAGTGGAGGAGTAGCAGGATGTTTGAGAGATTTCTGCAGCACTTATCATTGTACTAAAGGAATGGACACTGCTGCTCCAGGGGAGACTGTGCCTCAGGAAGTGCAAAACCTGAGAAATCAGCTCAGAAGGTTCAGTCTGTGTTTTACTTTCAGAGGCTGAAGAGCAGTGAACTGCTGGAGTCATACCACCTCTGTGGGGCATGGAGGGAGTTATCAGTGTGAAATCTTTTAAAGAAAAAAAATAAAACTCAAGATAAGGCAAAATTACATAAATAGAAAAAGACAGTTGCTTTTTCCATATGAGTGGTTCTGTAGGCAAGAGAACTTGAGTCAAATGCTGAAAATGCCCCCCTTGGTTGATTAAGGACAGCTCCTCCTTGCCCTGATTAGTCTAAATGAGGCATTCTGTGCCAGGGGCTCATCAGCAGGACCATGGGATTGGATTTCTGGTGTCCTGATCCTGTGCAGGCTCTTCCTCAGGCTCTGCCTGACAAACCCAGTTCTGTGCTGCTCTGCCTCAGGCCTGAGCTTTCAGTCACGGAGTACAGGTTCTCCTCACTGAAATTCATTCATGTTTCATTATTTTCAGAGGGGAGTCCTGCAAGCACCACGAGCAGTGTTTTCAAGTCTATACCTTGAGTAGAAACTCAAAGCCACGTTGTTCTCCTGATTTCCTTGAGATTTTTCCTCCTTCAGTGCCTGGGGGATAAAACCAGTAATTTGAAATTTGCATCCATATTATCTGCTGCCTTCCCCATCCATATGCACTGCCTCCAAGAGCCCAGGGCAAAGATGCCATTATGCTCAGTCACTGCCCAGCCAGGTGCAGTCAGGAGATCTAACAATGTTAATAAAAGGGTTGATGAAGAACAAAAAATAAACAAACCTGCTATTGTGCCTGTAAGAATTGCTGCTACCAGGAAATTAAAAAATTACACGTGGCATATGCTGCCTGGCTGCACTCAGCACTGCTGTTCAGCTCTGAAATCGTGGCCACCAGGTACACAGAAAACCAAGATTTGCAAAAAAAAAAAAATTAAATTTACAAAATGTGGTGAGATTACAAAAATGTTGCTTTCTTCTCTGCGTCTCTGAGAGTGCGTATTTATTTTTATGGCTTAAAACACAACTCTAAGAAATCACATTACCGTGTACATCTCATTCTTGAAAGATGGCCTAGACTTACATTTAAAAAAATATTGCTGAAGCTCCACCACACTCAGAGGACTACAAGCTCCACAGTGCGTTATTTTAAAAGATAAGGAAATAACAAATTGGCTGGGAGAGTGTTTATCTACTTTCAAAAGTCAGTAATGTGAGGGAAAAAAGATATCAGGGAGTGTTTGAAAAAGACACAGATTTAAAAAAACTAATTATAGAAGGCAGCTATTTCAGAAACCAGACACTGGGTATCCTGCTGTAGTGCTCACAGATGTGGAAGGATGGGAAGCGTGGAGGAACTGAGTCAAAAGAGCAGATTTCTGTCATATTTATTTCATCAGACACTGCTCCCACTTCTGTGGGACCAAAGTCAGGGTTTGCAGCCCTGCAAGTTTTTTGCAGCCCTGCAGGTTTTGCAGGGGCCTGGGCTGGTGGAGCCCTAGGACTTGGGAGATGCTCCTGCTTCTTTTGGAGAGCTGCACTGACTGAAACCACTGGAAAGCATTTTCTCTTGTTTATGTTCCCCTCGTGGGGTTTTCTGTGCACAAACATTTCAGGGACAGAGGGTGGTGTAGCCCCAGAGGAGCAGCAGCACACACTCACCTGGGACTAGTGGGATTCAACAACCTTAAAGGTATTTTCCAACCTAAAATCTGTGATTCCAAGACTGTTTTAACCACTGTAGCAACTCAGGATTTGTCCCAGCATTCATCCCATCCCTTCCCTTCAGGGAGTCAAGTGGGACAAGGCTCTTTTGGATGAAAAGATAGAGATTTAAGACATCACAGAGGAACCTCTCTGGATGCGAAATTTCTCTCCGTATCTCTCCTTCTGTAAGGGCACAGTGTGAGGCAGGCCTTTTTTCTTCACAGAGTCAAAGGAAAAAGACCCCTCTATCAGGTCAGTAGAGTCAGTCAGTGCCAACTACTGTGGTTAATCCAATGTCAAATAGCAAATGGCTGTGAGAGAAATTCAGGATTCACTTGGTCAGCCCAGGAGAAGAGGAGGGACGAGTAAGACAGGTTGGCTGCAGGTCTGTAGAATGATATTTGTGTTAATGTTTTCTTTTGAAAGGTGTGAAAAAATATATATCAGCTGTCTTACTAGAATAATGTTATTTAGGGTGCAAAATGGAGAATTTAGAAAATAGGAAATGTCAGGTTTATGGTATTTCATGGCACTTTTTACCTAAATCTACCTTATAAGTGCATTTGATCAGACATGAATCTTTGTGGGGTCTGTGAAGACAATAGCTGTGGGGAAATATTTCAGTGGATATTTGGGCAAGGCTTATACACGTGACAAAACAGGATTATGGTTTTTCATCCCCAGATTTGTCTTTCTGAGACTCTGCTGTCCCTGAGGAGAACGAGCAGCTCTGGAACTGGATGGAGCTGGATGTGGATTGGGATTGTGTGGACTCCAGCACCCTCTAATGGTAGCAGCACTCTCTCCCTGTGCGTCCCTAAATCCTTACAAATCCTTTCAAACTGTGTAATAATGAGAACAATTCTGCTGCGAATGGCCAATTTTTCACTCGATGGCAATTAACAGTTTTGTGCTATTTTAAACAGCTTTAATTGCAATCTGTGCTGTCAGACCCTGTTGCACACTCCATATATCCTGCTCGTATTTCCTCGTTAAATTAGGATAAAATGTTCCAGTGGGGGATGGGACAAATGAGAAATCGGAGTGAGCAGATGCAAGTGATGACTAAGGGCAAACAACACCCCGTGTGCAGCTTGGCAGGGCTGCTACTGCTGGGTAGGACAAAAAATCTGAGAAACCTGAAGGGAAAAAGTCAATCCACTTTGGTTTAATATTAATTGAAGGATAATTGTATAAATCTAACTTTTGTCTGAGAGGTGAAGAGAAATTAAAACTGAATGTTCAAACAAAGCTTCACCTGCTTCATTAGAGCCCTGCTGATTAAAATGAGTATGTTCTAGCAGTTTCCTCACTGACTTTCTCCACTGCAAGGTAGCATCCATGGATTATGTGGATAAAGGAATGGTGGGACCATTGTGTGTGTGCACAAACTCCTGTGAAATGCAGGAGTCCCAGTACAGAGCTGCAAAATCCTGCTGAAATAACAAAAACTAGTTTTTCCTGGGGTTTCTGGGAAGGTGTTAATGTGTAAATGTGATGGCTTATCCCACACAGTGGAGAGTTCTTAATGCTTGTAACAAAAATACAACCTGCTCGTAGCTCAGTAGCAATCCTCAGTGCATGTTCTGGGAAAGCTTTGCCTGGCTCCTCTGCACGAGCTGGGGTGCAGCAATTCTGAGAGAAAGCCCAAATCTGATATGATAATGTCGAGCATTTTAGATTAGATTTATTGTATCTACAAGTACAGTGTGAGAAAGGCCAAGATGGGACTGAGATAGAGAGGGTTGCTGTGTTTTCCTACAATAAAGGACAAAAATGGGCCAGCCTTGGGGCTCACAAGCTTTTTTAGCTCAGCAGGAACTCAGGAGCCAGCCAGGGTTGGGTTTAGTTCCCATTTAGCTCATGGATTATCAAATCTTCTTGGATCTCTGTCACTGATAAGCAAAACCACGTGTAACCTACCCAGATAAAAATATGTCTGACAATTGGGTCACTCCTTTATTTTACATGCTCCGGCTTCAGAGTAGTTGGAAAAGTTGGCTCTGCCCAAGGTTTGGCTCCCTGCAGTTTGCAGGGGTTGCAGCTGACTTTCCCCACAGCTCCAAGGCTCGTGTGTTACCAGCTCAAGCAAGTTTGGAAATGAACAGTGGGAAAGTGACTTGTGCCACTTTGGTTTTTGAATCAGAATATAATTTTGAAATTCAGACAGGAACCCAAGCACAGTTTCACATTCAGCACTGCAAAGACAAACTGTATTTTCCAGTTGTGGGTTTTTTTACAGGACAATTGAGAATTTTCTAGCATTAATGATTTTTTAAAGCATTTTCTCACAGGAAAGAGCATCTCAATAAAATTTGTACATGTAGGGTTTTCTGCAATTGTAAAAACTGGCATTTCTTTCCTGATTTCTACTGTTTACTGATTTATTTTAGCTGTTTTTGGACCAGTGCCAGAGCTATCTTAGCTGCTGTCAGCCTTGGTCTTCAGTCCTTGGGGATGGCGTGCTCCCTGATGCTCAGAGTGCCACTGGTGAGTCACCACCATCTTCCTTTCTTTAAGCACCCAACAATTTGTTTCTCCAGAAGAACCAGTGATGATGAGCCTTATTTAAATTACCCTAAAGCTGCTGGGACTTGGGGCTTTTCCTGCAGTGTGTGGCAGTAGTTTTGAACAGTGTAGTTACACCATGAGTGCAATCACAGCTTGCTGAACTCTGCAGGAGTTCTCCTCCCTGTGGAAAGCTGTGTGAAATGTGTCTTAGCAGGAAACTGCTCACGGTCAGGGTTAAATTTAAAGATAGGGATGTTATTTAGGATAATCGCACTGTTGTAGTTTCTGTGGAGCCCCATTAGGCTGCACACCCAGAGAGGTTTTTCTCTCCTTTCACAATTGGCTGAAGGTCAATTTACTTTGAATTTTGAACATGCAGCGTTGATTTCTGGAAGGGCACAAGGTGCCTTATCCCACTTACATCTCACTCCATATTTTTCAAATGGGGAGCTACCAGCAGAACCACAAGTGCAGAAACACACCCTAAGAATCACAAGATTTAAGGTCACCTGATTGTTCTGTTTTAAAGAGCTGTATTTGGGAATCTCACCTCAGATGAGCTCATGTTTATATAACTAAGTGTCCCCTGCAAGCCCAGGAAACAAGAATTTTGAGGATGATCCATGTGGACCTTAGAGCACCTAGAAAAACTGGCTGTTGAACAAAAGAAAAAGTCTTAACTTCATTTGCAGAGGCTTTACCTGACACAGTCTGCTCACTTTTGCCTGTTCCTTTGCTGCCTGTTGGGAAGGTGCCTTCCTGCTTTACAGGAACATGCAGGAAAAATGTCCCATGGATGTGCTCTTCCCATCTGTCTCATGAGAGGAGATTCTGTGAGTTGCTTCAGGGAGTGATCTAACTCACAAGAGTGATTTTTAAATCTTAGTGATTATAAAATGTATCGCTGGCAAAAATATTCCTCCTCAGCACTTACACATTGGGGAAGGAGGGAAAGCAAGGGGGCACTCACATCTTCTTCCCCTAAATCCTCAAATCTTGGGGTGTTTGTGTTCTAAATCCCCTTCCTGAATCTCCTGGGAGGAGGTTTTCCATATGTGTGTGTATATATATAAAAATAAATATCAATTTCTAGTTTAGGGTTACATGCAGCTCAGGCCAACCAATGTTGTCCAAGGCACTTTTGTACAGCAGGGGCTACCCAAAATCTTGTTAAGTTCAGCCACACACAGAAAATTAAAACAAGTGCCAAAAAGTTCAAGTTTTCTATTAAAGAAAGAATTGAGTAGCCTGGAGAAGAGGTAATACTGATTGTAAAGCCTGAGCAGGGCAGAGAAGAGGTTAAGACAGCTGTCACCTCAATAGTGAACAGATTTTTTCAAAAAAACCCAGAGGTTGTAGATCATATCCATCTTAAAATATTGAGAGAACTAAATATGGAATTACAGGTGTGGTCTGAGGACTTGTGGGGGATGTCTGAATTCATTGATCTGGGCAGAAGAATGGCAAATGTGGTGCCTGTACCCAAAAAGAGAAAAGGATTGGTAAAGGCAGCACAGCTCCGAGTGTGATCCCAATAAGGGAAGTTTTAGAATAAATTCCGAGGGGAAAAAAAAACCTTGCTGAACAAAGAGGTGACCAGAAAGTTTCACAAATTACACCAGGGGTTTATCAGAAGAACATTCTGTCAGATAAGTCATTCTCTTGATGAGAAAACTAATTTCCTTACCAGACATGACAGAGTGGAGTTAATTACCTGGAGCTACACCTCAAATCACTGGGAGTGAGAATGAGGAGATTCCTGCCAGAATTCAGAGGGGGGTGTGGAGCAGTCTGGGGCAGGGGGATTCTTTTTGTTTTCTTTTTTGTACATTAAATGCCATGTTGGAGAGGGCACTCCTTTTGTTCCACGAGTTGTCTGGAATCTGATCCTCCCATGGATATTCCATAGCAGTAGGTGAATATTACATATATATTCACTTGTATATGGAAGTGTGTTTGTATATATATGTATATCTTTACATACACCGAGGTGTGTGCTGAGGGAATTGCAGGCAGTGCCAAGCTGTTGTCTGTGCAGAGGACAGGACAGTGCTACACGGTCCAGGATGGGAGGCACCGCAGCGGTGCCACCTCCCTGCTCCAGCAGAGCCATCCCAGAGCACAGGGCACAGGATGGTGTCCGGACAGCTCCGGAATATCCCCAGGGAGGAGACCCCACAGCCTCTCTGCTCAGGGCTGGGCGCTGCCCAGGGAAGCTCTTCCTCATGTCCAGCTGAAACTTCCCGAGCATCAGTTCCTCTGGTGCCATTGCTGGGCCCCCGGAGCAGGGCCTGCTGCGTGCTCTGACACCTCCTTTTAGATATTTATTTATGGATGAGCCGTCTCCTCCCGAGGCTGCTGAGCCCCAGCTCCCTCAGACTTCCCCTCAGGGACGCTCCATCACGTCGGCAGCCCCGGGTGTGCTGCTCTGCGGAGCCCGGAGCGGCACGCAGCGCCCCAGGTGTCCCGCACGGGCCGAGCAGAGGGGCAGCACCCCGTCCCCGCCCTCCCCGCCGTCCCCAGCCCACGTTCAGGGCCGGCCCGGCCGGGCTCTGAGGGCACCGCGCGGCTCCCTCAGCCCGAGCGCCACCGCCCGCGCCGCCAGGGGGCAACGCTGCGCGCAGGCCGCTCAGCCGAGCGCCGAGC